>NC_057808.1:382135124-382435124 GCF_018294505.1 Triticum aestivum | reverse complement strand
TGGGAGTTCATTAATAATTTGATTAGATGAACTTGATTATCATGAACTTAGTCTAAAATCTTTACAATATGTCTTGTAGATCAAATGGCCCACGCTAATGTCAACCTCAACTTCAACGCGTTCCTAGAGAAAACCAAGCTGAAAGACGATGGTAGCAACTATACGGACTGGGTCCGGAACTTGAGGATCATCCTCATAGCTGCCAAGAAAGCATATGTCCTTGAAGCACCGCTAGGTGAAGCACCTGTCCCAGCAAACCAAGACGTTATGAACGCCTGGCAAACACGTGTTGATGATTACTCCCTGGTTCAGTGCGGCATGCTTTACAGCTTAGAACCGGGGCTCCAAAAGTGTTTCGAGCAGCACGGAGCATATGAGATGTTCCAAGAGCTGAAAATGGTTTTCCAAGCTCATGCCCGGGTCGAGAGATATGAAGTCTCCGACAAGTTCTACAGTTGTAAGATGGAGGAGAATAGTTTCGTCAGCGAACACATACTCAAAATGTCTGGGTTGCACAACCGCTTGTCTCAGCTGGGAGTTAATCTCCCGGATGACGCGGTCGTTGACAGAATCCTTCAGTCGCTCCCACCTAGCTACAAGAGCTTTGTGATGAACTTCAATATGCAGGGGATGGAAAAGACCATTCCTGAGGTATATTCGATGCTGAAATCAGCGGAGGTGGAGATCAAAAAGGAACATCAAGTGTTGATGGCGAATAAGACCACTAAGTTCAAGAAAGGCAAGGGTAAGAAGAACTTCAAGAAAGACGGCAAGGGAGTTGCCGCGCCCGGTAAGCAAGCTGCCGGGAAGAAGACAAAGAATGGACCCAAGCCTGAGACTGAGTGCTTTTATTGCAAGGGAAATGGTCACTGGAAGCGGAACTGCCCCAAGTACTTAGCGGATAAGAAGGCCGGCAATACCAAAGGTATATGTGATATACATGTTATTGATGTGTACCTAACCAGCGCTCGTAGTAGCTCCTGGGTATTTGATACCGGTGCGGTTGCTCATATTTGTAACTCAAAGCAGGAGCTGCGGAATAAGCGGAGACTGGCGAAGGACGAGGTGACGATGCGCGTCGGGAATGGTTCCAAGGTCGATGTGATCGCCGTCGGCACGCTACCTCTACATTTACCTACGGGATTAGTTTTAAACCTCAATAATTGTTATTTAGTGCCAGCTTTGAGCATGAACATTGTATCTGGATATCATTTAATGCGAGATGGCTACTCATTTAAATCCGAGAATAATGGTTGTTCTATTTATATGAGAGATATGTTTTATGGTCATGCCCCGCTGGTCAATGGTTTATTCTTAATGAATCTCGAACGTGATGTTACACATATTCATAGTGTGAATGCCAAGAAATGTAAGGTTGATAATGATAGTCCCACATACTTGTGGCACTGCCGCCTTGGTCACATTGGTGTCAAACGCATGAAGAAACTCCATGCAGATGGACTTTTGGAGTCTCTTGATTATGAATCATTTGACACGTGCGAACCATGCCTCATGGGCAAAATGACCAAGACTCCGTTCTCCGGAACAATGGAGCGAGCAACCAACTTATTGGAAATCATACATACTGATGTGTGCGGTCCAATGAGCGTTGAGGCTCGCGGTGGCTATCGTTATGTTCTCACCCTCACTGATGACTTGAGTAGATATGGGTATGTCTACTTAATGAAACACAAGTCTGAGACCTTTGAAAAGTTCAAGGAATTTCAGAGTGAGGTTGAGAATCAACGTGACAGGAAAATAAAGTTCTTACGATCAGATCGTGGAGGGGAATATTTGAGTCACGAATTTGGCACACACTTAAGGAAATGTGGAATTGTTTCACAACTCACGCCGCCTGGAACACCTCAGCGTAATGGTGTGTCCGAACGTCGTAATCGCACTCTATTGGATATGGTGCGATCTATGATGTCTCTTACCGATCTACCGCTATCATTCTGGGGTTATGCTTTAGAGACTGCCGCATTCACTTTAAATAGGGCTCCGTCGAAATCCGTTGAGACGACACCGTATGAATTATGGTTTGGAAAGAAACCTAAGCTGTCGTTTCTTAAAGTTTGGGGATGCGATGCTTATGTCAAGAAACTTCAACCTGAAAAGCTCGAACCCAAGTCGGAAAAATGCGTCTTCATAGGATACCCTAAGGAAACCATTGGGTATACCTTCTACCTCAGATCCGAAGGCAAGATCTTCGTTGCCAAGAACGGGTCCTTTCTGGAGAAAGAGTTTCTCTCGAAAGAAGTAAGTGGGAGGAAAGTGGAACTTGATGAGATGACCCCTCTCGAACCAGAAAGTAGCGCAGCACAAGAAAATGTTTCTGTGGTGCCTGCACCGACTAGAGAGGAAGTTAATGATGACGATCATGATCAAGTTACCACTGAACTTCGTAGGTCCACAAGGACACGTTCCGCACCAGAGTGGTACGGCAACCCTGTCCTGGAAATCATGTTGTTGGACAACGGTGAACCTTCGAACTATGAAGAAGCAATGGCGGGCCCAGATTCCAACAAATGGCTTGAAGCCATGCAATCCGAGATAGGATCCATGTATGAAAACAAAGTATGGACTTTGACAGACTTGCCCGATGATCGGCGAGCGATAGAAAATAAATGGATCTTTAAGAAGAAGACGGACGCGGATGGAAATGTTACCATCTATAAAGCTCGACTTGTCGCTAAGGGTTATCGACAAGTTCAAGGAGTTGACTACGATGAGACCTTCTCACCCGTAGCGAAGCTGAAGTCCGTCCGAATCATGTTAGCAATTGCCGCATTCTACGATTATGAAATATGGCAAATGGACGTCAAAACGGCACTCCTTAACGGCTTCCTTAAGGAAGAATTGTATATGATGCAGCCGGAAGGTTTTGTTGATCCTAAGAATGCTGAAAAAGTATGCAAGCTCCAGCGCTCAATCTATGGGCTGGTGCAGGCATCTCGGAGGTGGAACATTCACTTTGATGAGATGATCAAAGCGTTTGGGTTTACACAGACTTATGGAGAAGCCTGTGTTTACAAGAAAGTGAGTGGGAGCTCTGTAGCATTTCTCATATTATATGTGGATGACATACTATTAATGGGAAATGATATAGAATTCTTGGAAAGTATAAAGGCCTGCTTGAATAAGTGTTTTTCAATGAAGGACCTTGGAGAAGCTGCTTACATATTAGGCATCAAGATCTATAGAGATAGATCGAGACGCCTCATAGGTCTTTCACAAAGCACATACCTTGACAAGATATTGAAGAAGTTCAATATGGATCAGTCCAAGAAGGGGTTCTTGCCTGTATTGCAAGGTGTGAGATTGAGCACGGCTCAATGCCCGACCACGGCAGAAGATAGAGAAAAGATGAGTGTCGTCCCCTATGCCTCGGCCATAGGGTCTATTATGTATGCCATGCTGTGTACCAGACCTGATGTAAACCTTGCCGTAAGTTTGGTAGGAAGGTACCAAAGTAATCCCGGCATGGAACACTGGACAGCGGTCAAGAACATCCTGAAGTACCTGAAAAGGACTAAGGATATGTTTCTCGTTTATGGAGGTGACGAAGAGCTCGTCGTAAAGGGTTACGTCGATGCTAGCTTCGACACAGATCTGGATGACTCTAAGTCACAAACCGGATACGTGTATATTTTGAATGGTGGGGCAGTCAGCTGGTGCAGTTGCAAGCAAAGCGTCGTGGCGGGATCTACATGTGAAGCAGAGTACATGGCAGCCTCGGAGGCAGCACATGAAGCAATCTGGATGAAGGAGTTCATTGCCGACCTAGGAGTTATTCCCAATGCATCGGGGCCGATGACTCTCTTCTGTGACAACACTGGAGCTATTGCCCTTGCCAAGGAGCCCAGGTTTCACAAGAAGACCAGGCACATCAAGCGTCGCTTCAACTCCATTCGTGAAAATGTTCAAAATGGAGACATAGATATTTGTAAAGTGCATACGGATTTGAATGTCGCAGATCCGTTGACTAAACCTCTTCCACGAGCGAAACATGATCAACACCAGAACTCTATGGGTGTACGATTCATCACAATGTAACTAGATTATTGACTCTAGTGCAAGTGGGAGACTATTGGAAATATGCCCTAGAGGCAATAATAAAATGGTTATTATTATATTTCCTTGTTCATGATAATTGTCTATTGTTCATGCTATAATTGTGTTATCCGGAAATCGTAATACATGTGTGAACACATAGACCATAACATGTCCCTAGTGAGCCTCTAGTTGACTAGCTCATTGATCAATAGATGGTTACGGTTTCCTGACCATGGACATTGGATGTCATTGATAACGGGATCACATCATTAGGAGAATGATGTGATGGACAAGACCCAATCCTAAGCATAGCACTAGATCGTGTAGTTCGTTTGCTAAAGCTTTTCCAATGTCAAGTATCATTTCCTTAGACCATGAGATCGTGCAACTCCCGGATACCGGAGAAATGCTTTGGGTGTACCAAACGTCACAACGTAACTGGGTGGCTATAAAGGAGCACTACAGGTATCTCCGAAAGTGTCTGTTGGGTTGGCTCGGATCGAGACTGGGATTTGTCACTCCGTATGACGGAGAGGTATCTCTAGGCCCACTCGGTATTGCATCATCATAATGAGCTCAATGTGACTAAGTAGTTAGTCACGGGATCATGCATTACGGAACGAGTAAAGTGACTTGCCGGCAACGAGATTGAACGAGGTATTGGGATACCGACGATCGAATCTCGGGCAAGTAATACGGGATTGCTTGAATCCTCGACATCGTGGTTCATCCGATCATCGTGGAACATGTGGGAGTCAACATGGGTATCCAGATCCCGCTGTTGGTTATTGGCTAGAGAGGTGTCTCGGTCATGTCTGCATGATTCCCGAACCCGTAGGGTCTACACACTTAAGGTTCGATGACGCTAGGGTTATAAGGAAGGTTTGTATGTGATTACCGAATGTTGTTCGAAGTCCCGGATGAGATCCCGGACGTCACGAGGAGTTCCGGAATGGTCCGGAGGTGAAGATTTATATATGGGAAGTCATCATACGGTCACCGGAAATATTCGGGGGTATACCGGTATTGTACCGGGACCACAGGAGGGGTTCCGGGGGTCCACCGAGAGGGTCCACCTGCCCCGGAGGGCCTTATGGGCTGTAGGTGGAAGGGAACCAGCCCTAAGTGGGCTGGGCGCCAACCCCCCCAGGGCCCATGCGCCTAGGGTTTGGGGGGAACCCTAAAGGGGGGCGCCTCCCTTGCTTGGGGGGCAAGCTCCCTCCCCCTTGGCCGTCGCCCCCCCTCTAGATCTCATCTAGAGGGGCCGTCCCCCTTCCCCCTTCTCCCTATAAATAGAGGGGTGAGGGGAGGGCTGTAGCACCACATCCAAGGCGCAGCCCCTCCCCTCCCCAACACCTCTCCTCCTCCGCGTGTGCTTGGCGAAGCCCTGCCGGAGAACTGTCACTCCGCCACCACCACGCCGTCGTGCTGCTGTTGGAGCCTTCTTCCTCAACCTCTCCCTCCTCCTTGCTAGATCAAGGCGTGGGAGACGTCACCGCTCCGTACGTGTGTTGAACGCGGAGGTGCCGTCCGTTCGGCGCTTGGATCATCGGTGATTTGGATCACGACGAGTACAACTCCATCAACCCCGTTCTCTTGAACGCTTCCGCTCGCGATCTACAAGGGTATGTAGATGCACTCCTCCCCTCTCGTTGCTAGTAACTCCATAGATTGATCTTGGTGATGCGTAGAAAATTTTAATTTCTGCTACGATCCCCAACAGAGAGCACCACGTACCTTCAGCTAAAGACGAGGCAGAGCGTTCGTAAAGCTGGTTGCTTAGTGTACTCTTCACATCCAACGATCAAGTACAACGCCGGCACCTTCGCGTTCAACGTTCCCGAATGAATCCGCGACCTCGATCCAGCAAGCTTCGTCGGAGATTTCGTCGCACGAGACATGATGATGGGTATGATGCTACCGACCAGGGCTTCGCCTAAGCCCAGCTCATTGATCGAGGTGGATCTGGAGGGCAACCGTGGGAGAGATCAATAGATCAACTTCTGTGTCTGAGGTGCCCTTGCCTCGTATATAAAGCAAGGGGGAGCGCACCCTTGCAGGGCGCACCAGGAGGAGGAGTCCTCCTCCTAGTAGGAGTAGGACTCCCCTCTTTCCTACTCCTACTAGGAGGGGGGAAAGGAAGGTGGAGAAGGAGAAGGAAAGGGGCGCGCCGCCCCCCCTCTCCTAGTCCAATTCGGACCAGAGGGGGAGGGGCGCACGGCCTGACCTAGGCCAGCCCTCTCTCTCTCCACTAAGGCCCATAAGGCCCAATATTTCTCCCGGGGGGGTTCCGGTAACCCTCCGGCACTCCGGTTTTCTCCAAAACCACCCGGAACACTTCTGGTGTTCGAATATAGTCGTCCAATATATTGATCTTTACGTCTCGGCCATTTCGAGACTCCTCGTCATGTCCGTGATCATATCCGGGACTCTGAACTACCTTCGGTACATCAAAACACAAAAACTCATAATACCGATCGTCACCGAACTTTAAGCGTGCGGACCCTACGGGTTCGAGAACTATGTAGACATGACCGAGACACGTCTCCGGTCAATAACCAATAGCGGAACCTGGATGCTCATATTGGCTCCCACATATTCTACGAAGATCTTTATCGGTCAAACCGCATAACAACATACGTTGTTCCCTTTGTCATCGGTATGTTACTTGCCCGATATTCGATTGTCGGTATCTCAATACCTAGTTCAATCTCGTTACCGGCAAGTCTCTTTACTCGTTCCGTAATACATCATCCCGCAACTAACTCATTAGTTACAATGCTTGCAAGGCTTATAGTGACGTGTATTACCGAGTGGGCCCAGAGATACCTCTCCGACAATCGGAGTGACAAATCCTAATATCGATATATGCCAACTCAACAAGTACCTTCGGAGACACCTGTAGAGCACCTTTATAATCACACAGTTACGTTGTGACGTTTGGTAGCACACAAAGTGTTCCTCCGGTATTCGGGAGTTGCATAATCTCATAGTCATAGGAACATGTATAAGTCATGAAGAAAGCAATAGCAACATACTAAACGATCAAGTGTTAAGCTAACGGAATAGGTCAAGTCAATCACATCATTCTCCTAATGATGTGATCCCATTTATCAAATGACAACTCATGTCTATGGTTAGGAAACATAACCATCTTTGATCAACGAGCTAGTCTAGTAGAGGCATACTAGTGACACTCTGTTTGTATATGTATTCACACATGTACTAAGTTTCCGGTTAATACAATTCTAGCATGAATAATAAACATTTATCATGATATAAGGAAATAAATAATAACTTTATTATTGCCTCTAGGGCATATTTCCTTCAGTCTCCCACTTGCACTAGAGTCAATAATCTAGATTACACAGTAATGATTCTAACACCCATGGAGTCTTGGTGCTGATCATGTTTTGCTCGTGAGAGAGGCTTAGTCAACGGGTCTGCAACATTCATATCCGTATGTATCTTGCAAATATCTATGTCCCCAGCCTGGACTTGATCGCAGATGGAATTGAAGCGTCTCTTGATGTGCTTGGTTCTCTTGTGAAATCTGGATTCCTTTGCCAAGGCAATTGCACCAGTATTGTCACAAAAGATTTTCATTGAACCCGATGCACTAGGTATGACACCTAGATCGGATATGAACTCCTTCATCCAGACTCCTTCATTCGCTGCTTCCAAAGCAGCAGTGTACTCCGCTTCACACGTAGATCCCGCCACGACGCTTTGTTTAGAACTGCTCCAACTGACAGCTCCTCCGTTCAATATAAACACGTATCCGGTTTGCGATTTAGAATCGTCCGGATCAGTGTCAAAGCTTGCATCGACGTAACCATTTATGACGAGCTCTTTGTAACCTCCATAAACGAGAAACATATCCTTAGTCCTTTTCAGGTATTTCAGGATGTTCTTGACCGCTGTCTAGTGATCCACTCCTGGATTACTTTGGTACCTCCCTGCTAAACTAATAGCAAGGCTCACATCAGGTCTGGTACACAGCATTGCATACATGATAGAGCCTATGGCTGAAGCATAGGGAACATCTTTCATTCTCTCTCTATATTCTGCAGTGGTCGGGCATTGAGTCTTACTCAAGTTCACACCTTGCAACACAGGCAAGAACCCTTTCTTTGCCTGATCCATTTTGAACTTCTTCAAAACTTTGTCAAGGTATGTGCTTTGTGAAAGTCCAATTAAGCGTCTTGGTCTATCTCTATAGATCTTGATGCCTAATATGTAAGCAGCTTCACCGAGGTCTTTCATTGAAAAACTCTTATTCAAGTATCGTTTTATGCTATCCAGAAATTCTACATCATTTCCAATCAACAATATGTCATCGACATATAATATTAGAAATGCTACAGAGCTCCCACTCACTTTCTTGTAAATACAGGCTTCTCCGAAAGTCTGTATAAAACCATATGCTTTGATCACACTATCAAAACGTTATTCCAACTCCGAGAGGCTTGCACCAGTCCATAAATGGATCGCTGGAGCTTGCACACTTTGTTAGCACACTTTGGATCGATAAAACCTTCAGGTTGCATCATATACAACTCTTCTTCCAGAAATCCATTCAGGAATGCAGTCTTTACATCCATTTGCCAAATTTCATAATCATAAAATGCGGCAATAGCTAACATGATTCGGACGGACTTAAGCATCGCTACGGGTGAGAAGGTCTCATCGTAGTCAACTCCTTGAACTTGTCGAAAACCTTTCGCAACAAGTCAAGCTTTGTAGACAGTAACATTACCATCAGCGTCTGTCTTCTTGAAAATCCATTTATTCTCGATGGCTTGCCGATCATCGGGCAAGTCAACCAAAGTCCACACTTTGTTCTCATACATGGATCCCATCTCAGATTTCATGGCCTAAAGTCATTTTGCGGAATCTGGGCTCATCATCGCTTCCTCATAGTTCGTAGGTTCGTCATGGTCTAGTAACATGACCTCCAGAACAGGATTACCGTACCACTCTAGTGCGGATCTTACTCTGGTTGACCTACGAGGTTCGGTAGTAACTTGATCTGAAGTTTCATGATCATCATCATTAGCTTCCTCACTAATTGGTGTAGGTGTCACAGGAACCAGTTTTTGTGATAAACTACTTTCCAATAGGGGAGCAGGTACAGTTACCTCATCAAGTTCTACTTTCCTCCCACTCACTTCTTTCGAGAGAAACTCCTTCTCTAGAAAGGATCCATTCTTAGCAACGAAAGTCTTGCCTTCGGATCTGTGATAGAAGGTGTACCCAACTGTCTCTTTTGGGTATCCTATGAAGACACATTTCTCCGATTTGGGTTCGAGCTTATCAGGTTGAAGCTTTTTCACATAAGCATCGCAGCCCCAAACTTTTAAGAAATGACAACTTTGGTTTCTTGCCAAACCACAATTCATAAGGAGTCGTCTCAACGGATTTAGATGGTGCCCTATTTAACGTGAATGCAGCCGTCTCTAAAGCATAACCCCAAAACGATAGCGATAAATCAGCAAGAGACATCATAGATCGCACCATATCTAGTAAAGTACGATTACGACGTTTGGACACACCATTCCTCTGTGGTGTTCCGGGTGGCGTGAGTTGCGAAACTATTCTGTATTGTTTCAAATGAAGACTAAACTCGTAACTCAAATATTCTCCTCCACGATCAGATCGTAGAAACTTTATTTTCTTGTTACGATGATTTTCCACTTCACTCTGAAATTCTTTGAACTTTTCAAATGTTTCAGACTTATGTTTCATCAAGTAGATATATCCATATCTGCTCAAATCGTCTGTGAAGGTGAGAAAATAACGATATCCGCCGCGAGCCTCAACATTCATCGGACCACATACATCAGTATGTATGATCTCCAACAAATCTGTTGCTCGCTCCATTCTTCCGGAGAACGGTGTTTTAGTCATCTTGCCCATGAGGCATGGTTCGCAAGTACCAAGTGATTCATAATCAAGTGATTCAAAAGTCCATCAGAATGGAGTTTCTTCATGCGCTTTACACCAATATGACCCAAACGGCAGTGCCACAAATAAGTTGCACTATCATTATCAACTCTGCATCTTTTAGCTTCAATGCTATGAATATGTGTATCTCCACTATCGAGATTCAAAAAGAATAGACCACTCTTCAAGGGTGCATGATCATAAAAGATATTACTCATATAAATAGAACAACCATTATTCTCTGATTTAAATGAATAACCGTCTCGCATCAAACAAGATCCAGATATAATGTTCATGCTCAACGCTGGCACCAAATAACAATTATTTAGGTCTAAAACTAATCCCGAAGGTAGATGTAGAGGTAGCGTGCCGACCGCGATCACATCGACTTAGGAACCATTTCCCACGCGCATCGTCACCTCGTCCTTTGCCAATCTCCGCTTAATCCATAGTCCCTGTTTCGAGTTGCAAATATTAGCAACAGAACCAGTATCAAATACCCAGGCACTACTGCGAGAATTAGTAAGGTACACATCAATAACATGTATATCACATATACCTTTGTTCACCTTGCCATCCTTCTTATCCGCCAAATACTTGGGGCAGTTCCGCTTCCAGTGACCAGTCTGTTTGCAGTAGAAGCACTCAGTCTCAGGCTTAGGTCCAGACTTGGGTTTCTTCTCCTGAACAGCAACTTGTTTGCCGTTCTTCTTGAAGTTCCCCTTCTTCTTCCCTTTGCCCTTTTTCTTGAAACTGGTGGTCTTGTTGACCATCAACACTTGATGCTCCTTCTTGATTTCTACCTCCGCAGCCTTTAGCATTGCGAAGAGCTCGGGAATCGTCTTATCCATCCCTTGCATGTTATAGTTCATCAATTCTGTCAATAACACTATCATCCGGAAGATTAACTCCCAGTTGAATCAAGTGATTGTTATACCCAGACATTCTGAGTATATGCTCACTGACAGAACTATTCTCCTCCATCTTGCAGCTGTAGAACTTATTGGAGACTTCATATCTCTCAATCCGGGCATTTGCTTGAAATATTAACTTCAACTCCTGGAACATCTCATATGCTCCATGACGTTCAAAACGTCGTTGAAGTCCCGTTCTAAGCCGTAAAGCATGGCACACTGAACTATCGAGTAGTCATCAGCTTTGCTCTGCCAAACGTTCATAACATCTGGTGTTGCTCCTGCAGCGGGTCTGGCACCTAGCGGTGCTTCCAGGATGTAATTCTTCTGTGCAGCAATGAGGATAATCCTCAAGTTACGGACCCAGTCCGTGTAATTGCTACCATCATCTTTCAAATTTGCTTTCTCAAGGAACGCATTAAAATTCAACGGAACAATAGCACGGGCCATCTATCTACAACAACATAGACATGCAAAATACTATCGAGTACTAAGTTCATGATAAATTAAAGTTCAGTTAATCAAATTATTAAAGAACTCCCACTTAGATAGACATCCCTCTAATCATCTAAGTGATCACGTGATCCATATCAACTAAACCATGTCTGATCATCACGTGAGATGGAGTAGTTTTCAATGGTGAACATCACTATGTTGATCATATCTACTATATGATTCACGCTCGACCTTTCGGTCTCAGTGTTCCGAGGCCATATCTGCATATGCTAGGCTCGTCAAGTTTAACCCTAGTATTCTGCATGTGCAAAACTGGCTTGCACCCGTTGTATGTGAACGTAGAGCTTATCACACTCGATCATCACGTGGTGTCTCGACACGACGAACTTCCGCAACGGTGCAAACTTAGGGAGAACACTTGTACCTTGAAATTTAGTGATAGATCATCTTATAATGCTATCACCGATCTAAGCAAAATAAGATGCATAAAAGATAAACATCACATGCAATCAATATAAGTGATATGATATGGCCATCATCATCTTATGCTTGTGATCTCCATCTCCGAAGCACCGTCATGATCACCATCGTCACTGGCGCGACACCTTGATCTCCATCGTAGCATCGTTGTCGTCTCGCCAACTATTGCTTCTACAACTATCGCTACCGCTTAGTGATAAAGTAAAGCAATTACAGGGCGATTGTATTGCATACAATAAAGCGACAACCATATGGCTCCTGCCAGTTGCCGATAACTCGGTTACAAAACATGATCATCTCATAAAATAAAATTTAGCATCATGTCTTGACCATATCACATCACAACATGCCCTGCAAAAACAAGTTAGACGTCCTCTACTTTGTTGTTGCAAGTTTTACATGGCTGCTACGGGCTGAGCAAGAACCGTTCTTACCTACGCATCAAAACCACAACGATAGTTTGTCAAGTTAGTGTTGTTTTAACCTTCTCAAGGACCGGGCGTAGCCACACTCAGTTCAACTAAAGTTGGAGAAACAGACACCCGCCAGCCACTTGTGTGCAAAGCATCGGTAGAACCGGTCTCGCATAAGCGTACGCGTAATGTCGATCCGGGCCGCTTCATCCAACAATACCGCTGAACCAAAGTGTGACATGCTGGTAAGCAGTATGACTTGTATCGCCCACAACTCACTTGTGTTCTACTCGTGCATATAACAAATACGCATAAACCTGGCTCGGATGCCACTGTTGGGGAACGTACTAATTTCAAAAAAATTCCTACGCACACGCAGGATCATGGTGATGCATAGCAATGAGAGGGGAGAGTGTGTCCACGTACCCACGTAGCCCAAAAGCGGAAGCATTAGAACAACGCGGTTGATGTACTCGTACGTCTTCACGATCCGACCGGTCCAAGTACCGAACGCGCGGCACCTCCGAGTTCAGCACACGTTCAACTCGATGACGTCCCGCGAGCTCCGATCCAGCAGAGCTTCGCCGGAGAGTTTCATCAGCACGACGGCGTGATGACGGTGATGATGATGCTACCGACGCAGGGCTTCACCTAAGCACCGCTACGATATGATCGAGTTGGATTATGATGGAGGGGGGCACCGCACACGGCTGGGAGAGATCAACAGATCAACTTCTGTGTCTAGAGGTGCCCCCCTGCCCCCGTATATAAAGGAGCAAGGGGGAGGCCGGCCGGCCCTTGCAGGGCGCGCCAGGAGGAGGAGTCCTCCTCCTAGTAGGAGTAGGACTCCCCTCTTTCCTACTCCTACTAGGAGGGGGAAAGGAAGGGGGAGAGGGAGAAGGAAAGGGGGGCGCCACCCCCCTCTCCTAGTCCAATTCGGACCAGAGGGGGAGGGGCGCGCGGCCTGCCCTAGGCCAGCCCTCTCTCTCCACTAAGGCCCATAAGGCCCAATATTTCTCTCGGGGGGGGGGGGGGGTTTCCGGTAACCCTCCGGCACTCCGGTTTTCTCCGAAACCACCCGGAAAACTTCCGGTGTCCGAATATAGTCGTCCAATATATTGATCTTTACGTCTCGACCATTTTGGGACTCCTCGTCATGTCCGTGATCATATCCGGGACTCCGAACTACCTTCGGTACATCAAAACACAAAAACTCATAATACCGATCGTCACCGAACTTTATGTGTGCGGACCCTACGGGTTCGAGAACTATGTAGACATGACCGAGACACGTCTCCGGTCAATAACCAATAGCGGAACCTGGATGCTCATATTGGCTCCCACATATTCTACGAAGATCTTTATCGGTCAAACTGCATAACATACGTTGTTCCCTTTGTCATCGGTATGTTACTTGCCCGAGATTCGATCGTCGGTATCTCAATACCTAGTTCAATCTCGTTACCGGCAAGTCTCTTTACTCGTTCCGTAATACACCATCCCGCAACTAACTCATTAGTTACAATGCTTGCAAGGCTTATAGTGATGTGTATTACCAAGTGGGCCCAGAGATACCTCTCCTACAATCGGAGTGACAAATCCTAATCTCGATATATGCCAACTCAACAAGTACCTTCAGAGACACCTGTAGAGCACCTTTATAATCACACAGTTACGTTGTGACGTTTGATAGCACACAAAGTGTTCCTCCGGTATTCGGGAGTTGCATAATCTCATAGTCATAGGAACATGTATAAGTCATGAAGAAAGCAATAGCAACATACTAAACGATCAAGTGCTAAGCTAACGGAATAGGTCAAGTCAATCACATCATTCTCTAACGATGTGATCCCGTTAATCAAATGACAACTCATGTCTATGACTGGGAAACTTAACCATCTTTGATTCAACGAGCTAGTCAAGTAGAGGCATACTAGTGATACTCTGTTTGTCTATGTATTCACATATGTACTAAGTTTCCGGTTAATACAATTCTAGCACGAACAATAAACATTTATCATGAAATAAGGAAAAAATAATAACTTTATTATTGCCTCTAGGGCGTATTTCCTTCACTTAGGCACCAACACAAGTCATGTATTGGGCGCTCGGATTTTTTAGTTTATTTTTCTATATGCGTTTTCGGGTTTTATATGGCTTTTTCAAGGGTATTCTGTCTTTTCGATTTTTTCCTGGTTTTTCTACGTTTTGGTGGGATTTCTTTTTCCAAAGCACACTTCTTGAAAAAAAAAATTAAAAACACAATCTATGCTTTCTTCAAAAGAAGAGAAAACCACAGCATGTGCTTTTAAGAGAAGCACAGTTTTGCTTCCGTGAGAAGCATAGTTCTGCTTCCATGAGAAGTACTAGCTTGTTTACACGAGAAGCACAACATTTACTTCCCCAAAAGATAGAGAAAAACACAAAAAAATTCATGATTTTTTGTCGAAAGCTATTAACATGGGATCTACTTTTAACGATCTTGTGACACGAGAAATCTAACGATGAAAACAACAGGGGTATTTAGACGCACGGTTCAAGAGATAAAACATCTTTAATAAAAATGAATCTATGGAAGAAAAAAACATCGATTCACTGTATGCAACTAAGAAGGTGGAGAGTGACCTTTGCAAGAGGTAACTTAACTAGTGATTGTGAATTGTCGAGGAAACGCACAGACCGGCCACACTACCAAACGACTGGGTAGGCCCAATTAGATAACTTACAAAGACGTGATTCCATTTTCCATTTTTGCTCCTTTTACGTTTTAGAAACCACCTAGAATCTTCCAGCCTGACTTATTTGTTCTGCTTTTTCTCTTTGATTTTATCAGGCATATTCTTTCCTTTTCCTTTTTATCTTCTTTCACTTTCATTTTCATGTTACTCCCCCCCCCCCCCCCCCTTTCAGTTTAAAATTGTTACCAAATTTATAAACTGTTCAATTTTTTTGAAAAAATAGTTCACAAGTTTGAAAAGATCACTTTTTAAAAAAATGGTTCATTTCTTTTTGAAGGATTTTCAGTTTTTTTTTAAAGAAATATCCGTGTTTGCGAAACTATTTATTAGTATTTCAAAAAATTCTTTATTTTTTCAACAAAAATGAACGGTTCCAAAAAGTATATATATTTTGAAATGTTCAGTATTGGTGTTTCTTAAAAAAAACTAGATTTCAAAAACTTCATGCGTTAAAAAATATCATATTTTCAAAAACTGGTTGTGTTCTCAGAGAATGTTCGTGGCTCCAAAAAATGTTTGTACTTTCAATAATATGTTTATATTTTTCTGAAAATATAGAATTTGGAAAAACTTTTGCATTTTAAAAAATTGTTCAAAGTGTAAAACATCATTTGCCTTTAAAAGAAAATGTTGTCAAATTTAAAAATTCCTCACTTGAAGTAAATAAAAAATTTCTCTTTAAAAATGACTAAAAATGATAGAAAAAACAGCAAAAACCAGCTGGCTAGGACTGCTCCCTTGAACCCGTCGCTAGCACAGGAAAATATAGAACAACACGCTGGGTAGAGCTGTTAGCTAGAGCCCTGCTCACTAGCAGGAAAGTGTCTCATTGGGTCGGCCCATTGGCGGTCGCTCTGTGCGATCAACACACTGTTTGACGCCGAGAGCATTGAATAGGCGCTCCCCGGGAGCAACGCGCTCCCTGGGAGCAACTAACTAACAGTTACCTCTTGGAGCGCTCCCGCAAGGGTCAATTTTTTGTCTTGGAAGCAGGTCATGATGCGCCCAACCACCGCCATGTATCGCGTGCTGGCCGTTTCCTCTATATTTCCTATTTTAATTTCAATAGGTGTTTTCTGGTTTTAGATGTTTTTTTTGGTTTGGCTTTTGGTTTTTGCCTGGTTTTTCTTGGATTTTGAAGGGGGGGTTAGTTTTTTTTCTTTAGAAATAGTATTTTTCGCAAGAGGCACAATATATGCTTCCATGAGAAGCAAGTGTGTGCTTCTCGAAAAAAGGAAAAGCACACCATGTGCTTTAACGAGAAGCACAACCTTTAATTCTGTCAGAAGCACAACCAATGCTTCCACAAGAAGTACAGATTTGTATCCGCGAGAAGCATCTTGAAAAGGAAAAGACACAGTTGTGCATCCTTGAAAAGAAGGGAAAAGCACAACATGGGATTCTACGAGAAGCATAGTTGTGCTTCGCTAGAAGCACAACCTGTTCTTCCTTGGAAGGAAAAAAAGGAAAAAACACGGCACGTGCTTCAAAAAAAGGTGCAAACCGCGCCCCTGCTTCCGGGCTTTCTTCTGGTTTTTTGTATTCGGTTTTTTGTTGCTTTTTTTATTTTTTTATTTTTCCCTTTTTGGTGATTTTTTTATCGGAACCTATTGACAATCTAGTTTTAAAGATCTCAACGCAATAAGTCCAACGGTGAAAACGCTTCATCGTTTGGACGTATGATTCAAAAGAGAAAACATCTCAAATAAACAAATTCACGAAAAAAGAGGGAAAAGTGCGTCACTTGTCGGCACCTAAGGTGATGAGTGACCTTTGCAAGGGATAATCCTTAACTAATAATTTCGGCACTCCCGGCGTTACTAGCTATCCATCAGCCTATGCGCCAAATAGGATCCACCGTTGCATTGTTCCCGGAGTACATTGTTCCCCTAATAAATAGGAAGAAAAGGAAAATGGGCCTCTAGTTGATGGGCTCTGTGGCACCGGAAAGGGAAAGAAATAGATGCCACTCCGTCCGCTCGTCTGTCTGTTACTTGCGGCATTTCCTATTTGGCGCTGCAGGCGCCGTTAAAGTGCATTCTGCAAATGGGCGCCTGCAGCCACGTTTACTGGGCTTGGCCCATTTATAATTGTTTTTCTGTTTTCTGAGACGTAAAAAATGGGCGAGCTGAGGGGAACGAACCCGCGACACCTTCGCTGCGGGGGTTACAGACTCACCAACAGACCACCGCCGCGGTCGTGCAAATCTACTTCCCGCCTCTCATTTATTTAGTTCTTAAGTTCGTTTTGTTCTTTTATCCTTTTTCTGTTCATTCTTTTTTGTTTTGTTTAATGCGTGACTTCCTCAAATTTCGTGAACCTTTTTTCTAAATTGATGAACTTTTAAAATTAGATTGTTTTTTAAAAAAATTGATGAACTTTTTTTTACAAATTCGATGAACTTTCTTCAAATTTGATGAACTTTTTCATTTTTGACGAACTTTTTTCAAATTCGATGAACTTTTTTTCAAATTCACTGAACTGTTTTTCCAAACTTGATGAACTTTTCTAAAAATTGATGAACTTTTTTTGAAATCAATGAACTTTTTTCAAATTTGATGAACTTTTTCCTAATTGATGAACTTTTTAAAAAAATTGATGAACTTTTTTTCATTAATAAATCGACTGTTCCAAAAAAACGAATAGTTCAAAAATGAGTAATAAATAGCGCGGCTTTTATGGTTCTTAAAGACTCGCGTTTTGTTATAAATCACGAGAGTCCCGGTGGTGTGGTGGCTAGCTGAATAATCCTGCACTTTACAGGCGCGGGTTCTAGTCCTCGAAGTGGCGTATTTTTGCGGTTTTTGTCGTGAGAGATTTACTGCGTTCTTTTTTTTTTGCGGGTGATTTACTGCGTTCTTTCGTACGTGGGCTGGCCCACTTGCGTTGCCAGTAGGCGCCGGTTTTCTTCCACGGCGCCGAACGCGCCGAATAGGAGCTCCCCATACTTGCTGCCGCACATGACGGACAGCGGCGCAGCGCATGGCAATGACGAAAACAACAAAGTCAATGCGGTGCTACGAGGACCGCAGCGCCGGCCGGCCGTCACGCCATGTGGTGCGATTGCATGGAGCGGCTGTACGTCGTTTCTGGTGGCATATGCATGCAGCCTGTCGATCGGCGACCGCGCCCGGAGATCGTGAAAAATCTCGTCTGCTTCTTGGGCCCGTGGATCACGAGCTCGTGTCCGCTCATCTGGTGTCCGTCCCATGCAGAGCATGGCCCTGGCAGCGATAGATGCACTCTCCGGGCTAATCACCAATGATTGATTAGGGGGGGCACAGTCGATGGCGGGTAAGCTCTTGAATACTCCGGGGCCGGGGCCCGGAACACGTGCTGTACCGGACGAACAGATGGCTTGCGTCGTGAGGAGTCTGTCTGTGACCACATCCACAACTAGTGCGTCGCTCGACGATCACTATACTCTCTTCTGCTGAAGAAAATACGTGTTCTTGGTTGGAAACCATCGGCACCCAACATGGCTTTGGTGGCCACTGCTAAGCCAAGAGTGTCATACTTGTATTTCTTATTCCTGTGACTGTGAGGACCCAGCCATGAGTGCTCCCATGCTTGTGTTACTAACTTCTTTACATATAAGTATACTCTGGCAGAACAAACAACAGCTGGGACTATGCTGACTGTTGAGGCGATTAATTTACAGAAAAAAGCATTGGAAACAAACATAGTCACGAGGAGAACACATTCAGTTGAACCAAAAAACACACGGGTAAAATTATCATGGACCACATCTTCTTTACAAGCAAGCCACCAACTACATAAAGGGGGACAAATTTCGTGTTTTGACCCTTTTCTCAAACCTATTCGAGATCTGACCCTAGTTTGAATATTTTTTTTCAAGATCTCACCCTTTTGCTACCGTCAGGGTCCATGGCGGTAGGGTATAACTGCCTACCGCCAAGGTCCCTGGCGGTAGGGTTGCATGCCCTACCGCAAAATCCTGCTAAGTATTGAACACAGTGCGTGCTCGTGCCTAACGCCAAGCACCTTGGCGGTAGGGTTGTACAGGCTACCGCCAGTCTGTTTGGCGGTAGGGATGTTTCCTACCGCCATAGACCTTGGCGGTAGCAAAAGGGTCAGATCTCGAAATTTTTTCAAACTAGGGTCAGATCTCGAATAGGTTTCGGAAAAGGGTCAAAACATGAAAATTTGCCCATAAAGGGCAACAGTAGGATGACTTTGTTGTCGCCACCAAAAAATTGTTCATTTTGAAGGCTGGCTCGTGTGCCGACCACTGGCTTTGTTGCCGGCGTCAGAAACATGTCTATTTTGAAGGTTGACTAGTGTGCCGGTCACTGGCTTTGTTGCCAGCGTGAAACTAGGGGGCGACATTCTGTAGGCCGCTGGCTTTGTTGACGGCCACATGAACCGCGGCCGATGGCATTAGCTACATCTTTTGTTGCTTTCAAAAAATTTCATGCAGGCGGACAGGATGCGGTCGAAGATGCAGCCATGCGTGGGTAGAAATCCAGGCGGACGCTGCCCCATTGCTACCCTCAAATGGATAAAATCTGAACAAAAACGAACGTCCGTTGGAGTTGCCCTTAGATCATCTACAGCCAAATATGTCAAATATGGTCCATCAAACGTCCGTGGGCAATGACCGGATATGTCTCAAATTTCAATTGTTGCATCCAAACATCTCATACTCCCTCCGTTTCAAAATATAGTGCTTCCTCTATTCCCGTGCTTCAACTTTGACCATAAATTTAACCAACGAGACCGACTACGACGGGAGCAAAAGTAATACCAGTAAATTCATTGTCAAAAGAAGTTTCCAGTTATATATTTTTTTTCTCCCGCCGCAGTCGGTGTCGTTGGTTAAATTTATGATCAAAGTTGGACCTTGATAAGCGCGGGCGCACTATATTTTGGAATGGAGGGAGTACTAGATTCTTAAATCCATAGAAAAACATGCAAACAAAATAACCAACATAATATGTCGCTCACCTAGCAACTCATCGTCAGAGATGTCAATGATCTCCGTGCCCGGCTTCGGCAGGATTGGCGTCAGCTGCAGCTCTGGCTCCTTTTCCAGCGCCTCCGGCTGCTCCACTCCGGCCTCCTTCGCCTCTATCTCCGTGTCGAGTTCGGTGAAGAGCGCGTCGGACGCCACCTGCTCCTTCCGGAGGAACGCCAGTTGGCCTCCACAAAGGCCTCATCTGGATGGACTCCAGGATGGCCTGCTGCTCCGCCATCTCGTCAGATAGGGCAACGGCGAACTTCGCCTCAGTCTGCTCCATGTTGAAGCCCGACAGCTGTTGCTCCGGATACTCCACCTCATCCGCCTCCTCCACCTTCATCGGAGCCAGCTCCTCCTCCTCCTCTTCCCCCGACTGCTCCTCCTCCTCCTCCAGCTCCGGTGAGTCCGGAGGCAGCTCGACAGCGATGCGGGCTACGCGCGCTTTTTGTTTCGCCCGGATCTCTTGCTTGATCTCGGTGCGGCGATCCGGCGTGAGCATTGCGTAGTAGGTGATCTTCCTCCGGACCATGGTGGACCACCAGAGCATGGGCGGAGCACCAGAGCGGGAGAGGGAGGTGGATGGGCTCGGACTGGCGGCGCGGAGAGGGGGGTGTGGATGGACTATGTTTGCGGGACTCCGACCGGGTTAAATAGACGAATTTGCTCTCGGGCAGCGAGCCGGAGCGGCGCCACGCGATGTTCACACCGCGGCGACGAAGAAGACGTTCGTCGAACCGCCGGGTTTCCAGGCGAGTCCTCCCGGGACCCCTTCATTTGTCCTACATGGCGGGCGTGCCCAGGCGTCCCTATATTCGTTCTATATTTGGGCTGGATATGAAGGGTGTTGATCAGCCTGGGCGTTTAAAACTCATTTGAAGAGGCTGTCTGGGTTAAAAAAAGTGACCCGTCAGTAACTGAGCAGCCCGATCGAACATATAAGGCGAGTTTGAGATGCCCGGCTGTAGATGCTCTTAGAGAGGGCATAGTCGACCTACAGAGTCCGGGGTCCGAAGCACGTGTTGTACCGGACGAATAGATGAGTTGCGGGTGAATATCACCTAATGTGAGGTGGTCCCGTAGCATCAGATATTCTCTCTGACGACTTGCGGTGTGAGGAGTCTGTTTGTGACCACAATCACGATCACTGTGCACCCTCTTCTGCTAAAGGATATACGTGCTCCTATTTGGAAACCATCGGTATCCGACATGGCTTTGGTGGCGACTCCTGAGAGAATCTCTAGCAGACCCCGTATAAGTGATTAAACTCGTAAAATAACTGTTTTTTACAGTTTCAGTCAAAAACGAGCCCGAACAGACTCCTTAAAATTGTCCGACCCTTAAAAAAATTTAAGGGGCTCTGTAAACACAAACGGAAACCTCATATATACAGTTTTGAGGTCAACTTTGCCAGGAGCCTGTATACTTGTCAACGTTGGCGGTTGAGAAATCTTTGCTCCCACCAACGCCATGAAGCTCGCCCGGTCGCCGCGCCCGTCCGCCCCGGCCACCGCGCTCGCCCGCCGGCCGGCCCTCCGTCCCGGTCACCGCGCTCGCCCGTGGCTCCGCGGCTCTCGAACGGAGCTAGCTAGCAGCTCAATGGATTCGAGGAGCTAGCTAGCTCGATGCGTCGGTCATTCGATCCGGCCGCCGCTCGCGCCGCCCCGGCAGTCCTGGCCTCTGCGCGCGCCGCGCTCGCCCCGGCCGCCCTGGCCACCGCCCGCGCCACGAGCGCTCGCCTCGCGTTTTCCCTCGTCCGCCTGATTAATGCGAGGAAGAAGACAACTAAAAAAAATAGCTAGCTCTAGGTCTGTTCGGTATATTCGGAGAATATTCTTTTTTACGGGTTGATTATACGGGGCCAGAGTCTTCTGTCCTCGCCCGTGCCGGCCTGCATATACCATTTTCCACGAACTGCAAAAGACTTACGCGGGTCAGGATTTTGCAGGGTCTGCTAGAGATGCTCTAAGCCAAGAGTGTCTAGGTATTTTTTTTTCTATTCTATCAGGACCTAGCCATGAGTGCTGCCATGCTTGTGTGACTAATTTCTAAACATATTTTGGCAGAAAAAACAACAGCTGGGACTCTGCCGAGGCGATTAATTTGCAGAAAAACAAACACGGTCACGAGGAGAACAGATTCAGTTGAACCAAAAAACAAACGGGTAAAATTATCACGGACCACATCTTCTTTACAAGCGAGCCACCAACTACACCAAGGGCAACAGGTAGGATGGAAAGATCAAACAGACGAAACAGAACTAGTTACAATGTTACTACAAGCATTCCTGAAGCGGTAACGAAAAGTAAGGTAATGTAAGCTTTGGACAAAAACAACGAAGGGGTCAGAAGATTCAAGACGGGAAAAACAAGACGCGCACACACTGGGTGGCTGCTGCGGGGGACAACATCAAAGAAAATAAATAGGCCATATCCAGGGTGGAAGCACAGGGTGGTAAATACAGCTGCTCTCTTCTCCTCCTGGTAAACCATGACCGATCTCCAGACAAACCGTTCATCCGATGGGGTTTCCCTTTTCACCTCCTGAGCATTGCCATGCCATTCCACACAAGGAATCAACTTCCCTTCCTTGACTGTCCACTCCCACGAAGGTGAAGGGGTGTGATTATACATCCGGCGAACATTTTGAGTTGGGTTTTGTCTATTTGCTCTGGCAAGGGCCCAAGTGATGCATGCGCTTCAGCATCAGCAAGCGGCGGCATTGGACATATCCTTCCTGGATCTGTTGTATTTCATGTGGCTCTGGACCAGATGCCCGGCAGCCTGAGCAGAGATAAGGGACAGCTCCCCAGCCAGGACCGCACCAGCCACCACCGTGGCGAGCAGCCTAGCATTCGATCCCGGGGATTCCCTGTTGGCGCCTTTGACGCCCAGTAGGTCCAAGCAGGCCGACTGTGAGGCCAGCTGCGTGCCTCCACCAACTGTGCCCACCTGCATTTCGATCATCACAACAAACCCATCAGCTCATATCATATATATATATATATCGTAGTTGGTGCTGAAGGTTAGGTGTATGATAATTAACCCAATTATGTACAGGGCGATGGATGCCTTTCTCGACAATAATAGCAAACACGACGTTACAAATTAAGCCACTAATAAAACAGATAACCGCCGGTCTAACCTGAGCTGGCTGATGACGAAAAGTACGAAAACAATAGCAAGCAAGTGAACAGCAAACCAAAGGAATAGTACTAGTAGTTTAGAAAACCAGATGGTGTGGAGAACAATGTCCCACAAAGGGATAAAATTGGCATTGGCATGTACAGAGCTTATTCTAAAGAACAAGCAATGCATAGCTGAACATGCCATCTGGTTATTTTAAAATCTCTATATCGTGCTTCATGACAACAAAATCAAGCCCCATTTATGACAGCTTTGGAATCTCCAGGTAACCTAACAAAGGGATAATTTAAACTCAACAATATATATTTAGATGTTTGCAATTAAATGGGTGGGATCATTATAGGATCAACGGCATGATACAAAATACTCCCTCCGTTCTAAAATAGATGACCCAACTTTATACTAACTTTGTACTAAAGTTAGTATAAAGTTGAGTCATCTATTTTGGAACGGAGGGAGTACTAATTATTGGATACCAAGGTATTGATACTTGTTAATAGTTTCCTATTCACATAGAGGATGCCATCTAACTGATTAAATACTCAATGGTTCTTGAGAAAGGATCAGGGTCTCAAGTGCAAAAATCATCAATGCGTGGATAACAAAATGAGGGAATAACAGACAATCAACATAAACTCCAGACTGTCACATATAAAAATAATACGAGGAGCATGATTCAATCATGAAGAAAAATATTGCTTCGTACCTCAATGGATGGCATAGTGACGGAGATGTGAAGGTCTCTGCCACCATTTACAGCTTCCAACATCGTGATACACTGTGAGCTCTCAACATTTTGTGCAGGATCTTGACCAGTGGCAATGAAGATAGCTGATACAATGTTGCTTGCGTGGGCATTGAAACCCCCAAGAGCTCCAGCAACAGCTGAACCAGCAAGGTTCTTGATCACGTTCAACTCGACGAGTGACTGAACGTTGGTCTTGAGAACCTTCTCCACAACTTCCTCTCTGATTATTGCCTCACAAACCACGGACTTACCGCGCCCCTCAATCCAATTTACAGCAGCTGATTTCTTGTCAGAACAAAAATTGCCTGTGGTTTATGGAAGTTTAGTTAGGAAATTATGTAGCACCAAAGATATGTGAAAAAGATAAATTGCTATGAATACGGCGCATATCTGGTGTTAATCAGCAACAGTAAACTATATGAAGTATAAAACTATACGTAGTTTTCAATATCTATAAACCACTTGAGATTTTACAGATTGGAACATCGCTCTATGACTGTACTGTGCAAAATTCGGCGACTGGTATTACTTGTGTTATGACAAAACATGAGTAAGACATAATAGGGAAGACAAGGATGAGGTGGCCTTGTCCAAATTTCCTTGTGTGAATTTTCGTCCTCTCTCGAAAGTACTAAGAGCTGGCAGCAAGCTGGAGAGATTGGACAAAAAGGTAGCTCAACTACTACAAATGAAAACAACTGGAGTCCACATCAGTTTGGATCGAGAGCTGACACCAAAGGGATATCCAATTAAAATAACAATCGAGGCTCATCTGCCGCTTTCTATTGCATAACAACTAACAAGTAGGGGAATCCAATTAAAACACCTTAAACATCTATCATGCCAGTTGCTTCATTCATAAAACTCTCAGTTTGAATATTTGCAGAATGGGATTTAATTAAGAGAATCTGCTGTGCTCTTATTCTTTGATACCATCATCTAACAAGCCATCATATATAAAATTATCCTAAATGTTATAGAACCTGAGGTCACGTTTTTAAGCAATCCGAGCTAACGCCCTCAGGCACGTTGGATCCTGCGCACAAATCCTAAAGTGTTTCGCTCCCATGTGCCCCTCTGGGCGAACTACGAAACTGGTTGCAAAAATGAGCGAACACATTCGGGATGGCGCTTTCAGTTTTTCGAGCATGACAATTCTCAGCTTTTTCGGTTGATGTAGCATGGCAATTCCCTTCAGTCAACATGGCAATATTTCTGAGCATGGCAATTTTTACTTTAGAACATGGCAAAACCCTTTACAACAGCACGGCAATTTTATCTGTTTTCGCATGGCAATTCTGAAGCATTCAACGTAAGTGTTTTTTGTTTTGCGAATGAAATCGTTCGTTCGTTCCACCCTAGCTGGGGGAACGATCATTTCGCTCAGGTTACCCCCTGAGCTGGCATCAGACGTATATTGGCGTCCAAAATTATTAGAAGCTCTGATAAGTCATAACAAGCCACAATAATAATAATCTATCTATGGTACAACGTCATTCACGATGGAAGAAAGCAAACACAAACTTATTTATAAACGTGCGAAAATACCTGAGATGCTGACGACATCCATATCAGGGAAATCCTCCTCTAGGTAGTCCAGCACATGTTGCACGCCCTTGGAGATCATGTTCATCCCCATGGCATCACCAGTGCTGCAGGTGAACCTCATGTACAGGTTCCTCCCTGCCAACGCGCATTTGACCCCCTGCAGCCTTCCGAATCTCGTTGATCTGCATAAACGGAGCATTTTGGGTTAAAAAAGAAACAGCGCTGATTTGATTGATGGGGACTGACGGCGCATCAACATATCGTCAAACACAAGACAAGTCGTAGCGTAAGGACATTTGTCGTGCGAGTGGAGCATGGGCTGGAGAGGACAGACAATAGTGGCACTAATCTGGAGTTTAGTCCATTATACCTGCTGAAGACCACAGACAGAGTATCGAAGTTGTCCGGGTTCTCCAAGAATCTCATGAGCTCGGCGGCGCGGCGGGCGGTTGGGAACCTGGCGACGGGGGCGCGGCTCATCCCGTCACGGAACACGACGCTGGAAGCACCGCCAGACTCGGCAATGGCCTTGCATCCACGGTTGGTGCTGGCGACGAGGCAGCCCTCGGTGGTGGCCATCGGGACGTAGAGCCGGCGGCCGTCGAGGAGGAGCGGCCCGACGACGCCCACGGGCAGCTGCACGTACCCCACGGGCATCTCGCAGCACTGGCCGAGGATGGAGGCGTAGTCGAAGCCGTCGAGCGGGAGGCCGTTGATCTCCCTCCCCGTGATCCGGCGCAGCGACTCGCGGCGGATCCCGGCGGCCCGGCGGCAGTCGCCCAGCCTCGTCTCCAGGACGTAGGAGGGGATCTTCCCGGCGACGACGTCGGCGACGATCTCCTCGTCCCCCTCCGGCATTACCTCGGGCGCGGGGCCGGCGCTCTGCAGCAGCGCGCACTGCGCGGGGGCGGGGGCGGGGGCGGGCTTGGGCTGCGGCTGGGCGGAGGCGATGAGGAAGTCCTCGTCCTCGTCGTCGCTGTTGGAGACGACGGACTGGACGAAGGCGATGCCGAAGAAGCTGAGGAGGTAGATGAGCGAGGCGACGAGGCCGCAGATGGCGAAGATCTCGGTGAGCCCCACGACGTGGAGCGGCGTGGAGGAGCGGATCTTCTCCCGCCAGCGGCGCATGAGGTAGGCGAGCGAGGCGGCGAAGAGAGCGGAGAAGATGAGGTTGGTGTGGCGGATCGGCAGCGGCAGCGCGTCCCCGGCCTGCACCCGCGCCCCCCTCCCCTCCGCGGGGCGCGCGCCCCCGCGCGGCGCCGTCGCGCGGCGGACCTCCACGGCCATGGCGGGCGGCGGCGCTGGGCTCGTCGGCGGTGGGAGCGGTCGAGTCGTGGGAGGGGGGGTTTGCGCTGCGAGATTGGGGGAGGATCGGCCCGGCCGGGCGGTTTAATATACTAGCCTCGCCCCGCAGAAAAAGAAAAAACTGGACCCACTGCCAGCCGAGCGGCTTTGGGGCCCGCGGTCCAGGGTGTCCCTTGTTTTTTGTTCTCAGTGGAGGGTCTCCGGTCTCGGGTGTTCTCTCGTCTCTTTTCTCTTCGGTTTCCTTTCTGCTTCCAGTGATCCCGCTGCTGTGCGCTTCGCCGCTGCGTAGGCACGGTACGTGGTATGGCATCGTAAACCGAGGGCTGTGTCGCGGGGCGCACGTCGGGCGGGGTGGTAGGTACCCATGCCGCTACGTGCTCCGATCCCTTGCGCGCACGCGACGCGATGTCCCTAGAGAGCTTCTTTCTCGTTCAAAAGTTAGGATATGTGGCATTTTAAACAGTGGATCCGGCGCCTTCTTTTTTATCTTTGGATTAGAGTAGCGTGTAGCATATGCTCCTTCGTTTCGAATTATAAGATTTTCTGCTTTTTTTTCCCGAGTCGGATGTATATAGACGCGATTTTATGCGTTTGTTCGCTCGCTTCAGTATGTATAGTCCACATTAAATATCTAAAACGTCGACACGTTTTATTGTATTCGTTCGCTAATTTCAGTCTATATGTAGGCCATATTAAAATTTCTAAAACATCTTATATTTGTGAATGGATGGGGTACTAGTTATGGTATTATATAAATATCCATATTATAAATTTTGGTCAAACTTTGTAAACTTAGTTTATGACAAAGATAATATGCAGAGTGAATAAAAGCGGAGGTAGGGCTAGCGAGGAGGTGGAGACGGATTGGGTAAGGCTCTTCTCATCTCCATTTTCCACGTTTCCAAAACAAGTGGGACGTAAATGCATATATTATTAAATGAATGCTCGGGAATGGATACGTGTGATGTTTATCCAGTTAGAAGGGGTGCGAACATCTGAGAACTTTAGCAACATACTAATACAGGGTAAAGAAATACGGTTTTCTGCCTCTCACGGCGCCGGCGCCGGTCCGTCCCGTCTCCGGTGGCCTTAGGGCCTCGGAGCTGGAGCGGATCTCGGCCCTTGCCGGTGGGAGGACGCCGTTTTTAGATCTTTTTTGGAGCTTTGTTAGGGTTTGTGTCCTGCTCAGGAAGACGAGACGGCGACGACTGCCTGAAGATGGAATAAAGGTCTCCCCGCCTAGCCCCCGTTCCGGTGATGCGTCTAGCATCATCGGCGGGCTTGTAGAGATGTGTCTCCGACGGATCTATCTTTGATGGATTTGCTCGGATCTGTTCATCGTTCGTCTTCGTTCGTGTGCTTCAGGTTGAATCCTTTTGATCTACACTCTTCAGTCTTCGAGGCGGTTGTTGTTCTGGTCCGTTGGTTCTGTGGGGCCTTAGCACGATGACTTCCCGACTGTCTACTACAACAAGATTTGCCCGGCTCCGGCGAGGGAGGGGCGATGACAGCGGCATGCCTGAGGCTCGCCTCTGTGCTGGTAGTCGTTGCTAGGTGGTCTACGAATCTGGATTTAATTTTTATTATTTTTAGTGTTCGTTGTACTACTAAGATTGAAGATGAATAGAGCGGAAGTTTTTTCCGCAGAAAATAGGGTAAAAAATAAACAAATCCATGACTATGCCATAATGTATTATAAGTCTGACGATATAATGATAGACAACAGTGATATGTGAAACATAGATAAAAACCATATCACCATATATCATAATTTTGTAGGTCCAATCATAAAAAGGAACATCTGACCGCTTCGTTTGATTTTTAGATCTTATAATTGGTCTATATATACGGGTAGAATTAGTGAGATTGGCTAGCATACTTTTACTCGGGCACATGAAAATGCATTTTTACATCCATATTAGCTTCATAATCCAGCACCATGTTCATATTTCCATTTGTAAAGATGTATTCGTATTTATTTCACATCTACTTCTATCTAAATTGGCTAGCAATAAATTTTTTTGGACACATGAATATGCATTTGTACATCCATATTTGCTTCAAAATCCAGCAGCACTCTAATATTTCCATGTAAATATGCATTCCTATTTATTTCACATTTACTTCTATCTAAATTGGAAAGCGATATTGCTTGCCATATATATGCCGCCTCACTATGATAATCCAATGCTAGTTCCCACCCTTGGATAAACTTCTGCGAACGTGCGTAGCTCGATTGAGCGAGTCTGAACCCTTGGATAAACTTCTGCGAACGTGCGTAGCTCGATTGAGCGAGTCTGAACCTTCCAAGTTCAGCTGCACGTTGTCTCTCTTCAAAATGGATCACCACTCCCCCGCAGAAAGAAGAAAAAAGATCACCACTCACCTTTTATTTTTGAGACAAGGATCACCACTCATCAGCATATGCATGTGACTTCTTTGGGGTTTTGTGGAGGGACCGTTGGGTCGGGTGTCCGGTCTTGGGTGTTCCCTCGTCTCTTTTCTCTTTGGTTTCTGCTTCCAGTGATCCCGCTGTTGTGTGTTTCGCCGTTGTAATGTCGCGTTGGCATGATACATGGTATGGTATTGTAAACTGCGGGCAGTGTCGCGAGACGCATGTCGGGGTGGGGGGAGGGGTATGTACCCATGCCGCTACATGCCCCGAGCACTTACCCGCACACGACGCGACGTCCCTAGAACTTCTTTCTCGTTCAAAAGCTAGGCGTCCAGATATGTGGCATTTTAAACAGTGGATCTGGTGCTGCTTTTTTTATGTTTAGATTAGTGTAGCATAGACTCCTTCATTTCGAATTATAAGATGTTCTTTTTTTCTGAGTCGGATGTATGTAGTCATGTAGACGCGTTTTTATGTGTCTGTTCACTCGTGTAAGTATGTATAGTCTATATTAAATATCCGAAATGTATTATGATTCGAAATAGATGTGATTTTATATTCTCTTCACGCCTAGATTAGTGTACTAATATTAAGTCAAATTTTGTGAACTTTGGCTAACTTTATATAAAAATTTAACTGCATCTACAACACCACTAGACTCATTATACATACTTCCTCTGTTTTACAATACAAGATGTTTTAACTTTTTTGTGAATCGGCTGAACATAGATACGTTTAAGTGTGTTTGTTCACTAATTTTAGTATGTATGTAGACCATTTTGAAACACTCAAAACATCTTATATTTGTGAACGGATAGAGTATTAGTTGTAGTATTATAAATGTCCGTATTATAAATTTTGGTCAAACTTTATAAACTCTTCTTATGACAAAACTAATATGCAGAGTGAATAAAAGCAGATGTAGTGCTAGCGAGGACGTGAAAATGGATTGGATAAGGCTCTTCTTATTTTCGTTTTCCATATTTCCAAAACAAGTACGATGCAAATGCATATGTTATTAAATGAATGCTCGGATATGGATACGGGTGATGTTTATCCAATTAGAAGGGGTGCGAACATCTGAGAACTTTAGCAGCATACTAATATAGGGTAAAAAGATAGGGTTCTCTGCCTCCCGACGGCGCCAACGCCGGTCCGTCCCGTCTCCGGTGGCCTTAGGGCCATGGAGGCGGAGTGAATCTCGGTCCTTGCCGGTGGGAGGACGTTGTTTTTAGAAAAAAAATCGAGCTTTGTTAGGGTTTGTGTCCTGCTCAGGAAGGCGAGACGGCGGCGACTCCCTATAGATGGAATAAAGGTCTCCCAAGATGGCGGTGACAACAAGGTTTGCCCGGCTCCGGCGAGGGAGGGGCGATGACAGCGGCATGTCTTCGGCTTGCTTTAGTGCTTGTACTCGTCGCTAGGTGGTCTACGGATCTGGATGTAATTTTTATTATTTCTAGTGTTCGTTGTACTACTACGATTGAAGATTAATAGATTGGAAGTTTTTCCCGCTTAAAATAGGGTAAAAATAAACAAATCCATGACTATGCCATTATGTATTATAAGTCTGACGATATAATGGTAGACAACATATGTGCAACATAGATAAAAACCACATACCACCATATATCATAATTTTGTAGGTCCGATCACAAAAAAGAACATCTGACCACTTTGTTTGATTTTTTTTATCTTATAATTGGTCTATATATACGGGTAGAATTGGTGAGATTGCCTATCATACTTTTACTCACGCACATTAAAATGCATTTTTACATCCATATTAGCTTCATAATCCAGCACCAGGTTCATATTTCCATTTGTAAAGATGCATTCGTATATTGCACATTTACTTCTATCTAAATTGCCTAGCAATAACTTTTTTTGGACACATGAATATGCATTTGTACATCCATATTTGCTTCAAAATCCAACAGCACTTTCATATTTCTGTTTGTAAATATACATTCGTTTTATTTCACATTTACTTCTATCTAAATTGGAAAGCGATATTGCTTGCCATATATATGCCGCCTCACTATGATAATCCAATGCTAGTTCACACCCTTGGATAAACTTCTACGAACGTGCGTAGCTCGATTGAGCGAGTCTGAACCTTCCAAGTTCAGCTGGACGTTTTCTCTCTTCAAAATGGATCACCACTCCCCCGCAGAAAGAAGAAAAAAGATCACCACTCACCTTTTATTTTTGAGACAAGGATCACCACTCATCAGCATATGCATGTGACTTCTTTGGGGTTTTGTGGAGGGACCGTTGGGTCAGGTGTCCGGTCTCGGGTGTTCCCTCGTCTCTTTTCTCTTTGGTTTCTGCTTCCAGTGATCCCGCTGTTGTGTGTTTCGCCGTTGTAATGTGCGTTGGCATGATACGTGGTATGGTATCGTAAACTGCGGGCAGTGTCGCGAGGCGCATGTCGGGGTGGGGGGAGGGGTATGTACCCATGCCGCTACATGCCCCGAGCACTTACCCGCACACGACGCGACGTCCCAAGAACTTCTTTCTCGTTCAAAAGCTAGGCGTCCAGATATGTGGCATTTTAAACAGTGGATCTGGTGCTGCTTTTTTTATCTTTAGATTGGTGTAGCATAGACTCCTTCATTTCGAATTATAAGATGTTCTTTTTTTTCTGAGTCGGATGTATGTAGTCATGTAGACACGTTTTTATGTGTCTGTTCACTCGTGTAACTATGTATAGTCTATATTAAATATCCGAAATGTATTATGATTCGAGATAGATGTGATTTTATATTCTCTTCACCCCTAGATTAGTGTACTAATATTAAGTCAAATTTTGTGAACGTTGGCTAACTTTATAGAAAAATTTAACAGCGTCTACAACACCACTAGATTCATTATACATACTTCCTCTTGTTTTACAATACAAGATGTTTTAACTTTTTTGTGAATCGGCTGAACATAGATACGTTTAAGTGTGTTTGTTCACTAATTTTAGTCTGTATGTAGACCATTTTGAAACATTCAAAACATCTTATATTTGTGAACGGATAGAGTATTAGTTTTAGTATTATAAATGTCCGTATTATAAATTTTGGTCAAACTTTATAAACTCTTCTTATGACAAAACTAATATGCAGAGTGAATAAAAGCAGAGGTAGTGCTAGCGAGAAGGTGAAAATGGATTGGATAAGGCTCTTCTTATTTTCGTCTTCCATATTTCCAAAACAAGTACGATGCAAATGCATATGTTATTAAATGAATGCTCGGATATGGATACGGGTGATGTTTATCCAATTAGAAGGGGTGCGAACATCTGAGAACTTTAGCAGCATACTAATATAGGGTTCTCTGCCTCCCGACGGCGCCAACACCGGTCCGTCCCGTCTCCGGTGGCCTTAGGGCCATGGAGGCGGAGTGAATCTCGGCCCTTGCCGGTGGGAGGACGTTGTTTTTAGAATTTTTTTCGAGCTTTGTTAGGGTTTGTGTCCTGCTCAGGAAGGCGAGACGGCGGCGACTCCCTAAAGATGGAATAAATGTTGGAGAACGTAGCAGAAATTCAAAATTTTCTACGCATCACCAAGATCAATCTATGGAGTTTACTAGCAACGAGAGGGAAGGAGTGCATCTACATACCCTTGTAGATCGCGAGCGGAAGCGTTCAAGAGAACGGGGTTGATGGAGTCGTACTCGTCGTGATCCAAATCACCGATGATCCTAGCGCCGAACGGACGGCACCTCCGCGTTCAACACACGTACGGAGCGGCGACGTCTCCTCCTTCTTGATCCAGCAAGGGGGGAGGAGAGGTTGATGGAGATCCAGCAGCACGACGGCGTGGTGGTGGAAGTAGCGGGATTCCAACAGGGCTTCGCCAAGCGCTGCGGGAGGAGGGAGGTGTGTCACGGGAGGGAGAGGGAGGCGCCAGGGCTTGTGTATTGCTGCCCTCCCTCCCCCCGACTATATATAGGGCCAAGGGAGAGGGGGGCGCAGCCTTGGCCCTTCCTCCAAGGAAGGGTGCGGCCAGGGAGGAGTCCTTCCCCCCCAAGGCACCTCGGAGGTGCCTTCCCCCTTTAGGACTCTCCCTTTTCTTTATCTCTTGGCGCATGGGCCTCTTGGGGCTGGTGCCCTTGGCCCATATAGGCCAAGGCGCACCCCCTACAGCCCATGTGGCCCCCCGGGGCTGGTGGACCCCCTTGGTGGACCCCCCGGACCCCTTTCGGCACTCCCGGTACAATACCGATAAAGTGCGAAACTTTTCCGGCGACCAAAATAAGACTTCCCATATATAAATCTTTACCTCCGGACCATTCCGGAACTCCTCGTGACGTCCGGGATCTCATCCGGGACTCCGAACAACTTTCGGGTTACCGCATACTAATATCTCTATAACCCAAGCGTCACCGAACCTTAAGTGTGTAGACCCTACGGGTTCGGGAGACATGCAGACATGACCGAGACGACTCTCCGGTCAATAACCAACAGCGGGATATGGATACCCATGTTGGCTCCCACATGTTCCACGATGTTCTCATCGGATGAACCACGATGTCGAGGATTCAATCAATCCCGTATACAATTCCCTTTGTCAATCGATATGTTACTTGCCCGAGATTCGATCGTCGGTATCCCGATACCTTGTTCAATCTCGTTACCGGCAAGTCTCTTTACTCGTTCCGTAACACATCATCCCGTGATCAACTCCTTGGTCACATTGTGCACATTATGATGATGTCCTACCGAGTGGGCCCAGAGATACTTCTCCGTTTACACGGAGTGACAAATCCCAGTATCGATTCGTGCCAACCCAACAGACACTTTCGGAGATACCTGTAGTGCACCTTTATAGCCACCGAGTTACGTTGTGACGTTTGGTACACCCAAAGCATTCCTACGGTATCCGGGAGTTGCACAATCTCATGGTCTAAGGAAATGATACTTGACATTAGAAAAGCTCTTAGCAAACGAACTACACGATCTTGTGCTAGGCTTAGGATTGGGTCTTGTCCATCACATCATTCTCCTAATGATGTGATCCCGTTATCAACGACATCCAATGTCCATGGTCAGGAAACCGTAACCATCTATTGATCAACGAGCTAGTCAACTAGAGGCTTACTAGGGACATGGTGTTGTCTATGTATCCACACAAGCATCTGAGTTTCCTATCAATGCAATTCTAGCATGGATAATAAACGATTATCATGAACAAGGAAATATAATAATAACCTATTTATTATTGCCTCTAGGGCATATTTCCAACAATAAAGGTCTCCCAAGATGGCGGCGACAACAAGGTTTGCCCGGCTCCGGCGAGGGAGGGGCGATGACAGCGGCATGTCTTCGGCTTGCTTCCGTGCTTGAACTCGCCGCGAGGTGGTCCACGGATCTGGATGTATTTTTTATTATTTCTAGTGTTCGTTGTACTACTCCGATTGAAGATTAATAGATTGGAAGTTTTTCCCGCTTAAAATAGGGTAAAAATAAACAAATCCATGACTATGCCATCATGTATTATAAGTCTGACGATATGATGGTAGACAACATATGTGCAACATAGATAAAAACCACATACCACCATATATCATAATTTTGTAGGTCCGATCACAAAAAGGAACATCTGACCACTTTGTTTGATTTTTTTGATCTTATAATTGGTCTATATATACGGGTAGAATTGGTGAGATTGCCTATCATACTTTTACTCAGGCACATGAAAATGCATTTTTACATCCATATTAGCTTCATAATCCAGCACCAGGTTCATATTTCCATTTGTAAAGATGCATTCGTATATTTCACATTTACTTCTATCTAAATTGCCTAGCAATAACTTTTTTTGGACACATGAATATGCATTTGTACATCCATATTTGCTTCAAAATCCAACAGCACTTTCATATTTCCGTTTGTAAATATACATTCGTATTTATTTCACATTTACTTCTATCTAAATTGGAAAGCAATATTGCTTGCCAAATATATGCCGCCTCACTACGATAATCTAATGCTAGTTCCCACCCTTGGATAAACTTCCGCGAACGTGCGTAGCTCGATCGAGCGAATCTGAACCTTCCAAGTTCAACTGCACGTTTTCTCTCTTCAAAATGGATCACCACTCCCCCACAAAAAGAAGAAAAAAGATCACCACTCACCTTTTTTTTGAGACAAGGATCACCACTCATCAGCATATGCATGTGACTTCTTTGGGGTTTTGTGGAGGGACCGTTGGGTCGGGTGTCCGGTCTCGGGTGTTCCCTCGTCTCTTTTCTCTTTGGTTTCTGCTTCCAATGATCCCGCTGTTGTGTGTTTCGCCGCTGTAATGTCGCGTTGGCACGATACGTGTTACGGTATCGTAAACTGCAGGCTGTGTCGCGGGGCGCACGTCGAGGGGGTGGTAGGTACCCATGTCGCTACGTGCTCCGAGCCCTTGCTTGCACGCGACACGATGTCCCTAGAACTTCTTTCTCGTTCAAAAGCTAGGCGTCTAGATATGTGGCGTTTTAAACAGTGGATCCGGTGCTGCTTTTTTTATCTTTAGATTAGTGTAGCATATACTCCTTCATTTCGAATTATAAGATGTTCTGGGTTTTTCTTCTGAGTCCGATGTATGTAGACGTGTTTTTATGTGTCTGTTAACTCGTGTAAGTATGTATAGTCTATATTAAATATCCGAAACGCATATGATTCGAAACATATGTGATTTTATTTTCTCTTCACGCCTAGATTAGTGTACTAATATTAAGTCAATTTTTGTGAACTTTGGCTAACTTTATAGAAAAATTTAACCGCGTCTACAACACCACTAGATTCATTATATATACTTCCTCTGTTTTACAATATAAGATGTTTTAACTTTTTTGTAAATCGGATGAACATAGATGCGTTTAAATATGTTTGTTCACTAATTTTAGTCTGTATGTAGACCATCTTGAAACATTCAAAACATCTTATATTTGCGAACGGGTAGAGTATTAGTTATAGTATTATAAGTGTCCATATTATAAATTTTGGTCAAACTTTATAAACTCGTCTTATGACAAAGCTAATACGCAGAGTGAATAAAAGCAGAGGTAGTGCTAGCGAGGAGGTGAAAATGGATTGGATAAGGCTCTTCTTATTTTCATTTTCCATATTTCCAAAACAAGTATGTTGTAAATGCATATGTTATTAAATGAATGCTCGGATATGGATACGGGTGATGTTTATCCAATTAGAAGGGGTGTGAACATCTGAGAACTTTAGCAACATACTAACATAGGGTAAAAATAAACAGATCCATGACTATGCCATGATGTATTATATGTCTAACGATATAATGGTAGACAACAGTGGTATGTGCCACATAGATAAAAATCATACTACCGTGTATCATAATTTTGTAGGTCCAATCACAAAAATGGACATCTAACCACTTTGTTTGTTTTTAGATTATATAATTGGTCTATATATACATGTAGAATTGGTGAGATTGGCTAGCATACTTTTACTCGGGCACATGAAAATGCATTTTTACATCCGTATTTGCTTCATAATCCAGCACCAGGTTCATATTTCCATTTGTAAAGATACATTCGTATTTATTTCACATTTACTTCTATCTAAATTGGCTAGCAATAAAAAAATTTGGACACATGAATATGCATTTGTACATCCATATTTGCTTCAAAATCCAGCAGCACTCTCATATTTCCGTATAAATATGCATTCGTATTTATTTCATATTTACTTCTATCTAAATTGGAAAGCGATATTGCTTGCCATATATATGCCGCCTCACTATGATAATCCAATGCTAGTTCCCACCCATGGATAAACTTCTACGAACGTGCGTAGCTCGATTGAGCGAGTCTGAACCTTCCAAGTTCAGCTGCACGTTTTCTCTCTTCAAAATGGATCACCACTCCCCCGCAGAAAGAAGAAAAAAGATCACCACTCACCTTTTATTTTTGAGACAAGGATCACCACTCATCAGCATATGCATGTGACTTCTTTGGGGTTTTGTGGAGGGACCGTTGGGTCGGGTGTCCGGTCTCGGGTGTTCCCTCGTCTCTTTTCTCTTTGGTTTCTGCTTCCAATGATCCCGCTGTTGTGTGTTTCGCCGCTGTAATGTCGCGTTGGCACGATACGTGTTACGGTATCGTAAACTGCAGGCTGTGTCGCGAGGCGCACGTCGAGGGGGTGGTAGGTACCCATGTCGCTACTTGCTCCGAGCCCTTGCTTGCACGCGACACGATGTCCCTAGAACTTCTTTCTCGTTCAAAAGTTAGGCGTCCAGATATGTGGCGTTTTAAACAGTGGATCCGGTGCTGCTTTTTTTATCTTTAGATTAGTGTAGCATATACTCCTTCATTTCGAATTATAAGATGTTCTGGGTTTTTCTTCTGAGTCCGATGTATGTAGACGTGTTTTTATGTGTCTGTTAACTCGTGTAAGTATGTATAGTCTATATTAAATATCCGAAACGCATATGATTCGAAACATATGTGATTTTATTTTCTCTTCACGCCTAGATTAGTGTACTAATATTAAGTCAATTTTTGTGAACTTTGGCTAACTTTATAGAAAAATTTAACTGCGTCTACAACACTAGATTCATTATATATACTTCCTCTGTTTTACAATATAAGATGTTTGAACTTTTTTGTAAATCGGATGAACATAGATGCGTTTAAATGTGTTTGTTCACTAATTTTAGTCTGTATGTAGACCATCTTGAAACATTCAAAACATCTTATATTTGCGAACGGGTAGAGTATTAGTTATAGTATTATAAGTGTCCATATTATAAATTTTGGTCAAACTTTATAAACTCGTCTTATGACAAAGCTAATACGCAGAGTGAATAAAAGCAGAGGTAGTGCTAGCGAGGAGGTGAAAATGGATTGGATAAGGCTCTTCTTATTTTCATTTTCCATATTTCCAAAACAAGTATGTTGTAAATGCATATGTTATTAAATGAATGCTCGGATATGGATACGGGTGATGTTTATCCAATTAGAAGGGGTGTGAACATCTGAGAACTTTAGCAACATACTAACATAGGGTAAAAATAAACAGATCCATGACTATGCCATGATGTATTATATGTCTAACGATATAATGGTAGACAACAGTGGTATGTGCCACATAGATAAAAATCATACTACCGTGTATCATAATTTTGTAGGTCCAATCACAAAAAAGGACATCTAACCACTTTGTTTGTTTTTAGATTATATAATTGGTCTATATATACGTGTAGAATTGATGAGATTGGCTAGCATACTTTTACTCGGGCACATGAAAATGCATTTTTACATCCGTATTTGCTTCATAATCCAGCACCAGGTTCATATTTCCATTTGTAAAGATACATTCATATTTATTTCACATTTACTTCTATCTAAATTGGCTAGCAATAATTTCCTTTGGACACATGAATATGCATTTGTACATCCATATTTGCTTCAAAATCCAGCAGCACGTCATATTTCCATTTGTAAAGATACATTAGTATTTATTTCATATTTACTTCTATCTAAATTGGAAAGAGATATTGCTTGCCATATATATGCCGCCTCGCTACGATAATCCAATGCTAGTTCCCACCCTTGGATAAACTTCCGCGAACGTGTGTAGCTCGATTGAGCGAGTCTGAACCTTCCAAGTTCAACTGCACGTTTTTTCTCTTCAAAATGGATCACCACTCCCGCGCAAAAAAAAGAATCACCATTCACCTTTCTTGAGACAAGGATCACCACTCATCAACATATGCATGTGACTTCTTTGGGGCTTTGTGGCCGACTAGGTGTGATCTTCCCACCGCACTTGGCAAAGTCCACCCCAAAAGGGAAGCTTGATTTAGAAAAGGAAAAACTCGAAGACGCTACCTGTTGCAGCTTACTCAGCGCAAACTTTCTCTAAAAACAAAACTCAGCGCAAACAATTGCATTTTGCCCTAACAAAAATGTTTTTACGTCCCTGGATTAGATTGCTGATGCTACAAATTAACTCATATCAATCTCGTTGTAAACCTTACGAACTTTTACAAGTCCTTGCTCTGCATACCATATACACGCACTCATAACTATTGCATGGCGCCGTCATGGTACACACTCATAACTATTGCATGGCTCTATCATGGTATAGCAGCTGGTAGCTGATCAATCGATTGGTTAACCAAGATATATATTGGTGGTGTCAGTCACGATTCTCCTTTTCATTGTGCATTACTCTTCCACCCAATTAATATAGTCATATCTTTAAAACAAACTAATATAGCCACATCCAATAAAATCGTACAAATCTTTGTGATGTCTTTTCACATAGTTCTAGTGGTAATTTAGAAATACTCATTTCTTTGTTGTTTTGGAGATAGCAAAACCAAAGTATATTCTAACTACAATTGTTTATGTTTCCACTTTCCACAAGCTCGTGCATTACTAAAAAAATGCAAGTTTGAACCTCCCAAGTTCAATGCCAATGTTTTTGTTGTTGGGAAAAGGGGTCACTAGCATGCATGCGGCTTTAGGCTCCGTAGCAATTACGTGCCCACTTATATGAGAGCAGCTGACAACTAATCGAAGTCTGAGCACGAGTTTTAGCCGCCAGCCAAAACAACATGGCGGACTTAGACTCATTTTGATTGTGTTGAATTATGTCGAATGAGTTTTATAGTCTGATTAAAAAGTAAAAAAAAAGTGCTAAAAGGGTAATGTAAACAAAGCAAAAGTCCGAACAAATCCAATTATTAGAATATAGCATCAATAAACTGGAAACTTAAGCATTTTCCAATTCGTCTTGTATTGGATTTTGTCAATATTTTTTTTACTACCAATCCTGTAGACTGTGGTGATCAGCGACAAACGGTTAGGTGTTTTTAACGCCCTTTAATTGGATGGCGGATACTCCAAGTTAACTCATATCAGTCTCTCTGTAAACCTTACGAACTTCTCTACAAGTCATGTTTCTCTTTTATTTTTATTTTTTGCGGGGAACAAGTCATGTCTTTCCAAACCATATACATGCAACATATTTGACTATATGAATGGCATCGTCATGGTATGGCAGCCGGCAGTTGATCGATCAATTGGTTAACCTAGATATATATCGGTGGTGTCAACCATCCAATTAATATAGTCACATCCAATGAACTTGTTCAAATCTTTGATGTCTTTTCGCGTAGTTTCTAGTGTTAATTTACAAATAGTAATTTCTTAGTCGCTTTGGAGATAGCGAAACTGAAGTATATTGTAGTTATCCTTGTTTATGTTTCCACTTTCCTCAAGCTCGTGCATTGCTCAAATAATTCAAAGTTTGAACCTTCGAAGTTCAACGCCATGTTTTTTCTTTCTTGGAGATAGGTTCTCTTGCATCATGCGACTTTAGGCTCTTTAGCAATTCTCTTCCCACTTATGTCAGAGTAGCTCGATGAAATTTGATACAAGTGTGGATGGAATCGGCACTCCACATATAATGAAACCACATGTATGTAGAAGCAATGGCTAAGTTAGACCCAACTCTGATGCTAAAAACAGGTCGTGGGAGCATATAAAAATTAAAGATGAATAAACGAGAGGTTAGATGAATAAACCAGAAAACGAATGAACTATCTAAAACATGGCCTTATTGACCAGGAAATGTTCATCACTTGCCACTTTTAATTTTATTGGATTTTGTCAATACTAGTCAATGATAACAAAAGAATTGCCACCATGGTTGTAACGGTCAACAATACCGCCTCTCCCATGGTTTTGTAAGTCGGGAACATATTTTTAGGCCATCATTTTAATTAGTGAAATATGTGTTATATGCCACGAAAATACATCTGTAGGATCGTTGTAGAATGGAGTTTCTTCGTCTAACCATATTTTAAGCACATTATCCATGTTTTGTTAATGAAATTAAAGACATAAAAACCCACGGCTAACTTATAAACCCGAATGAAGGGAGCACATGTATTGCTTTTGTGTTTACATCCCTAGATTGGACGGCTAAAACCATATAACTAAAATTCTACTACATGGCTTCCACGCACATCACAGGACTGGTATGGTATAGCAGCCGACAGCTGGTCAATCGATTGGTTAACCTAGATACCCCGGTGGTGTCAGTCACGAGTCTATATCTATATTACGCAGTGCATCACTAACTCTCTTCCATCCAATTAGTCGTCGTTGCGTCGGTCGCCTGACGTTGGTTCATGCATACTAGTCGAAGAAGACAGAAGAGAGAAAAGGCTGGGTTTAGCCGCCAGCCAGCAGGCGACCAGACCCAGACCAGATTGACCGCATCTTTATTTCAGCATGCTTCAGCCGCCGATGTGCCTCTGTCATATTACTTCAGTCAATTCATGCGCCGGCGGCTGACCGGACTGTGTGATCCTACGACCGTACGCTCAAGAATTATTCCGACCTAGCTTGTGTCTTTGCCAGATAATAACAATATTAGTATCATGCCTACGTTGTCAGAGTACAGACGATACAGAGAGACAGTTCATGTACCGGCCATGCCTGTGGTCAAATATTATTCCAAGCTAGCGAGCTTTGTCTGCATGGTTGACTAACAACTTTTCAGGGTCTACGGAGAGATGCGTACATCTTCTGCCCTGTACAGGGTAGATTGAGACTTTATTTCCCTTTGGCCAACGACCTGTCGAACCGTAATTCAAACTTGCGGCATCGTGTGACAGTGTGGCTGCTACGGGCGATCGATCTGCGACTGTTTTAAGCTAGTTATAGTGTGGACACAAAAGCATGGGCATCTTGCCAGTGATGTTTGGCCAACGACATGGTAGCCGGGCACACCTAAGCTACGTTCATGCATGCATGTGATGGGACCGACGTGTCCAGACTTCAGCTCGCTTCGTTTCTACTTCCTCTGTTCCTAAATGTAAGTCTTTTTAGATATTTCACTATGAACTATATATAAAGCAAAATGAGTGAATCTACATCCTAAAATATGTCTATATACATTCATATGTAGTTTCTAGTGCAATCTCTAAAAAGACTTAGATTTAGGAACGGAGGAAGTACGTCGGTTCTCTCTCGTCGCTGACCTATGCTAAGAACCTTAGTTAATTATATAAACTCTCGATCGGGACGGGCGTGCCTCCATGCATGCACATGGATACGCCGCGTGCAAGTAGCACATCATAGAGTACTCTAGAGCAACCGTGCAATGCACATGCAGATGCATGCATGCGCGGATGCCGTCGATCGTCGTGTCGATACCGATCGGCATGGCAGAATGTACGACGGACCTCCGTCGGTCCGCCATCCGGCCTCTCTAGTTCACATTGTTTCGTACACCACCATCATCAGTTAATGCACCGGCACCCCGTGCCGATCAGTTGTTAGGTAGTATGGCGATGTAGCAGTGTAGGAGCACGCGTCGTCAAGATTCGACTGGCCGAAATGTTAGACGGTCATGGATCGGCGGTCCCTTGGCTAGCTTGTCACGTACGGGTAAGCGATCGGACTCGGGCGACGGGGCGAGGTCTCACTCTCAGTCTCTTAATTAGTTGACACGTATGGATCCCATGCTCCGAAACAGGGTTCCTAACACTGACACGGATTCGGATACTACGTACAAGGATGCATGTACTGACGTACTACACTACAGAGCTTAGTTGGTGGGCACTATTGTCCGTCCTCGAGACAGACTGACAGAGTACGTACGTACGTAAATTTCATCCTCCCCATTTCACGCAACCTGATCGACCGATCGATCTTAGTTTCCCATGATCAATAATTGTGCAGGCATGAACGTAAGAAGCACTGACTGAACAAAGCTCTCGTGTACCCATGGCGCTACACGTGCAGTTAGTGTACGCATGGAGCGCTGCCGGCCAAACCACGTGGACTTGTCACGGCTGAAGTCCATTATGCAAATACAGTGGGCCGGCAGCCTGCGGGCTCAAACAGGCGCACTCCATGGCACGTACACTGGCGCTGACCGAGCGCGCGAGATCCGGCGGATGCATGTGGCCGCCGACGAGCTAAACGAAGCGCGCAGTTGGGGCCATGGTCGGACGACCATAGAACCGGACCGGCTATCCGCCATCTCCAGCTGCTCCTTCAAGCACCTCAACATTCTTGCATCATCATGGCTGGACGGCCATAAAACAGGGCCCGCTATCCGCCGTCTCGAGCTGCTCTTTCAAGCGCTTCAACGTTCTAAGACGGGCGGCTTGCATAATTATCCTTGTATGATTATTCAAATCCTTCATCTTTAAGGTCAACATCTTCAAATTATCTGAAGCGGCCACAATCTCAATCTTCTTCTCTTCGAGCATGGCTTTTTCTCTTCGAGTTCGAGCTTCTTCTCGGTCTTCGCCATCAACATGTTAAATCTCTCGGCCTTTTTTCCTTCTTGACGTCGTAGCGCTTGACAGAAGCATGCCTCCTCCTTCATCAAGATATCCTCGATACTCTTCGTCAGCTTGGTCGCCGCCCCTTCTCGCTTTTTCTTCTTCTCCTCCCACTTCTTTTACTAGGACTTCTTTTAATCTTCTTGGAAAGCTCTTTTGTTGAGTCAGTTAGATCGTCCGCTTCTTGCTCGGTGGCGATGATGGCCTTGACAGAGTTCAGAACTCAACTCCGACTAGCAATGCAAGAGGACGAAGCTCCTCTTCTCTATCTTTAAGAACAAGTTACACGCACGAGAAGGCTACAAAGAAAGCTCCTATTCTCTATCTTTAAGAACAAGTTGCACGCACGAGAAGGCTACAAAGAAAAACATTGTAAGCAAGTTGCATATCCGGCCAAATGACCAACACATAGAGCATATCCAGCCAACAAGTTGCATATCCAGTCAAATGACCAGCAGATATAACAACTTGCTCAGTGATTTGCGCACCACTTGACCATCGACCTATTAGTTGTTTCAAATGGCCACAATACTTGCACATGGCATCTTGGATGGTGTATCATCAATGGTTTGGCGACTTTGCCCCACGGTTGCGGATGAGTTCGTCGCGGTATGGCTCGAATGTTTGTGCTTATAGAATCAAATATGAATGATGGCCCAAAATAGTGTGCCCTTTTGCTCCGTGCCATGGATCGGATTAATGTTGGTGGCCAACTACGCATCGCATGCCAACTCGTCCTCCCGCATGGTGAAACTTTCTTCTCTACCTTCTTCTTTGGATAGGACGCAAATTCGTCCGGATCAAGGTCATCATCACCGTCCTGTTCCTGTTGGTCGGTGTACGAATTCGACTGGCCGGTGTAGGTACCTGGCTGGGTGTAGGTGCTCGGCTGCATGCCTGACTGGGTGTACGTGCCAGATTCTGTGTACATTTCCGGTTGTAAGGCGTGCACCTCCGGCTCTGAGTCATCCATCTACACATCCTTGAAGCAGCCTCCACCTCACTCTTTGTCGTGGATCATCTCCATCATCTCCCTGTTCGTGTTTTTGTACCTCGGCTCGCCCGGTTCAGATATATTGGTGAATAGAGAGCGGACACCGAGCTGCTCCACACCCGGCATCTGCAACCGGACAAGTTGCGGCGATGTAGACACAGAGAAAAGGAGCGGCGCAGCGTTGATGTCGACGCAATATGGCACGTGCCTGGTGGCGGATGTCGGGAACTGCCTATTGGGCAGCGTAGAAGTAGGGCGAGCCTTGTATTGTTCCGTCCCGGACGACGTCTGCATGGACGAGGACGGTGAGGGCCCGCAGCACAAGCCCGTCCCCCCTGCACCATGCACACACCCTTAACTGTTGGGGAACGTAGCAGAAATTCAAAATTTTCTACGCATCACCAAGATCAATCTATGGAGTTTACTAGCAACGAGAGGGAAGGAGTGCATCTATATACCCTTGTAGATCGCGAGCGGAAGCGTTCAAGTGAACGGGGTTGATGGAGTCGTACTCGTCGTGATCCAAATCACCGATGATCCTAGCGCCGAACGGACGGCACCTCCGCGTTCAACACACGTACGGAGCAGCGACGTCTCCTCCTTCTTGATCCAGCAAGGGGGGGAGGAGAGGTTGATGGAGATCCACCAGCACGACGGCGTGGTGGTGGAAGTAGCGGGATTCCAACAGGGCTTCGCCAAGCGCTGCGGGAGGAGGGAGATGTGTCACGGGAGGGAGAGGGAGGCGCCAGGGCTTAGGTATTGCTGCCCTCCCTCCCCCCACTATATATAGGGCCAAGGGAGAGGGGGGGCGCCGCCTTGGCCCTTCCTCCAAGGAAGGGTGCGGCCAGGGAGGAGTCCTTCCTCCCCAAGGCACCTCGGAGGTGCCTTCCCCCTTTAGGACTCTCCCTTTTCCTTATCTCTTGGCGCATGGGCCTCTTGGGGCTGGTGCCCTTGGCCCATATAGGCCAAGGCGCACCCCCTACAGCCCATGTGGCCCCCCGGGGCTGGTGGACCCCCGGACCCCTTTCGGCACTCCCGGTACAATACCGATAAAGTGCGAAACTTTTCCGGCAACCAAAATAAGACTTCCCATATATAAATCTTTACCTCCGGACCATTCCGGAACTCCTCGTGACGTCCGGGATCTCATCCGGGACTCCGAACAACTTTCGGGTTACCGCATACTAATATCTCTATAACCCTAGCGTCACCGAACCTTAAGTGTGTAGACCCTACGGGTTCGGGAACCATGCAGACATGACCGAGACGTTCTCCGGCCAATAACCAACAACGGGATCTGGATACCCATGTTGGCTCCCACATGTTCCACGATGATCTCATCGGATGAACCACGATGTCGAGGATTCAATCAATCCCGTATACAATTCCCTTTGTCTACCGGTATAGTACTTGCCCGAGATTCGATCATCGGTATCCCGATACCTTGTTCAATCTCGTTACCGGCAAGTCTCTTTACTCGTTCCGTAACACATCATCCCGTGATCAACTCCTTGGTCACATTGTGCACATTATGATGATGTCCTACCGAGTGGGCCCAGAGATACCTCTCCGTTTACACGGAGTGACAAATCCCAGTCTCGATTCGTGCCAACACAACAGACACTTTCGGAGATACCTGTAGTGCACCTTTATAGCCACCCAGTTACGTTGTGACGTTTGGTACACCCAAAGCATTCCTACAGTATCCGGGAGTTGCACAATCTCATGGTCTAAGGAAATGATACTTGACATTAGACAAGCTCTTAGCAAACGAACTACACGATCTTGTGCTAGGCTTAGGATTGGGTCTTGTCCATCACATCATTCTCCCAATGATGTGATCCCGTTATCAACGACATCCAATGTCCATGGTCAGGAAACCGTAACCATCTATTCATTAACGAGCTAGTCAACTAGAGGCTTACTAGGGACATGGTGTTGTCTATGTATCCACACATGTATCTGAGTTTCCTATCAATACAATTCTAGCATGGATAATAAACGATTATCATGAACAAGGAAATATAATAATAACCAATTTATTATTGCCTCTAGGGCATATTTCCAACAGTCTCCCACTTGCACTAGAGTCAATAATCTAGTTCACATCACCATGTGATTAACACTCACAGGTCACATCACCATGTGACCAACATCCAAGAGTTTACTAGAGTCAACAATCTAGTTCACATCACTATGTGATTAACACTCAATGAGTTCTGGTTTGATCATGTTATGCTTGTGAGAGAGGTTATTAGTCAACGGGTCTGAACCTTTCAGATCCGTGTGTGCTTTACGAATATCTATGTCATCTTGTGGATGCTACCACGCGCTACTTGGAGCCATTTCAAATAACTGCTCTACTATACGAATCCGGTCTACTACTCAGAGTCATTCGGATTAGTGTCAAAGTTCGCATCGACGTAACCCTTTACAACGAACTCCTTTTCACCTCCATAATCGAGAAAATTCCTTAGTCCACTAGATACTAAGGATAAGTTCGACCGCTGTCATGTGATCCATTCCCGGATCACTATTGTACCCCTTGACCAACTCATGGCAAGGCACACTTCATGTGCGGTACACAGCATAGCATACTGTAGAGCCTACGTCTAAAGCATAGGGGACGACCTTCGTCCTTTCTCTCTCTTCTGCTGTGGTCAGGTCTTGAGTCTTACTCAATACTCACACCTTGTGACACAGCCAAGAACTCCTTCTTTGCTGATCTATTTTGAACTCTTTCAAAATCATGTCAAGGTGTGCGTTCTTTGAAAGTATCATCAGGTGTCTTGATCTATCTCTATAGATCTTGATGCCCAATACGTAAGCAGCTTTATTCAGGTCTTCCTTTGAAAAACTCCTTTAAAACAACCCTTTATGCTTTCCAGAAATTTTACATCATTTCGGATCAACAATATGTCATTCACATATACTTATCAGAAATGTTGTAGCGCTCGCACTCACTTTATTGTAAATACAAGTTGCTAACAAACTTTGTATAAACCCAAAAACTTTGATCACTCCATCAAAGCGTATATTCTGACTCCGAGATGCTTGCTCTAGTCCTTGGAAGGATCGCTGGAGCTAGCATACCTTTTTAGCATCCTTAGGATCGACAAAACCTTTCTGATTGTATCACATACAACCTTTCCTTACGAAAACTGGTAAGGAAACTTGTTTTGACATCCATCTGCCAGATTTCATAAATGCAGCTAATGCTAACATGATTCCGACGGACTTAAGCATCGCTACGGATGAGAAAATCTCATCGTAGTCAACTCCTTGAGCTTGTGGAAATACTCTTTGCCACAAGTCGAGCTTCATGGACGGTAACATTACCGTCCACGTCCGTCTTCTTCTCAAAGATCCAATTATCTCGGATTTCATGGCTTCTAACCATTTGTCGGAATATGGGCCCACCATCGCTTCTCCATAGCTCGTAGGTTCATTGTTGTCTAGCAACATGACTTCCAAGACAGGATCACGCATTACTCTGAAGTAGTACGCATCCTCATCGTCCTACGAGGTTTGGTAGTGACTTGATCCGAAGTTTCATGATCACTATCATAAGCTTCCACTTCAATTGGTGTAGGTGCCACAGGAACAACTTCCTGTGCCCTGCTACACACTAGTTGAAGTGACGGTTCAATAACCTTATCAAGTCTCCACCATCCTCCCACTCAATTCTTTCGAGAGAAACTTTCCTCGAGAAAGGACTCGTTTCTAGAAGCAATTACTTTTGCTTCCAGATCTGAAATAGGAGGTATACCCAACTGTTTTGGGTATTATATGAAGATGCATTTATCCGCTTTGGGTTCGAGCTTATCAGCCTGAAACTTTTTCACATAAGCGTCGCAGCCCCAAACTTTTAAGAAACGACAACTTAGGTTTCTCTAAACGGTGTCGTCTCAACGGAATTGCGTGGTGCCCTATTTAAAGTGAATGCGGTTGTCTCTAATGCCTAACCCATAAACGATAGTGGTAATTCGATAAGAGACATCATGGTATGCACCATATCCAATAGGGTGCAGTTATGATGTTCGGACACACCATCACACTGTGGTGTTCCAGGCGGTATTAATTGTGAAACACTTTCCACAATGTCTTAATTGTGTGCCAAACTCGTAACTCAGATATCTCTATGATCATATCATAGACATTTTATCCTCTTGTCACGACGATCTTCAACTTCACTCTGAAATTACTTGAACCTTTCAATAATTCAGACTTGTGTTTCATCAAGTAAATACACTCAGCATCTACTCAAATCATCTGTGAAGTAAGAACATAATGATATCCACTGCATGCCTCAGCACTCATTGGACTGCACACATCAAATGTATTACTTCCAACAAGTTGCTCTCTTGTTCCATCTTACTGAAAACGAGGCCTTTCAGTCATCTTGCCCATGTGGTATGATTTGCATGTATCAAGTGATTCAAAATCAAGTGAGTCCAAACGATCCATCTGCATGGAGTTTCTTCATGCATATATACCAATAGACATGGTTCGCATGTCTCAATCTTTTCAAAAATGAGTGAGTCCAAAGATCCATCTACATGGAGCTTCTTCATGCGTTCTATACCAATATGACTCATGTGGCAGTGCCACAAGTATGTGGTACTATCATTACTATCTTATATCTTTTGGCATGAACATGTGTATCACTGCGATCGAGATTCATTTTAGGTGCAAGACCATTGAAGGTATTATTCAAATGAACAGAGTAACCATTATTCTCCTTAGATGAATAACCGTATTGCGATAAACATAATCCAATCATGCTCAACGCGAACACAAAATCTCGATGGTAGAGGGAGCATGCGATGCTTGATCACATCAACCTTGGAAACACTTCCAACGCACATCGTCATCTCACCTTTATCCAGTCTCCATTTATTCCGCAGCTTTTATTTCGAGTTACTAACACTTAGCAACCGAACCGGTATCTAATACCCTGGTGCTGCTAGGAGTACTAGTAAAGTACACATTCATATAACGTATATCCAATATACTTCTGTCGACCTTGCCTGCCTTCTCATCTACCAAGTATCTAGGGTAGTACTGCTTCAGTGGCCGTTCCCCTCATTACAGAAGCACTTAGTCTCGGGTTTGGGTTCAATCTTGGGATTCTTCACTAGAGCAGCAAACGACTTGCTGTTTCATGAAGTATCCCTTTTGCCCTTGCCCTTCTTAAACTAGTGGTTTTACCAACCATCAACAATTGATGCTCCTTCTTGATTTCTACTCTCGCGGTGTCAAACATCGCGAATAGCTCAAGGATTATCATAACTATCCCTGATATGTTATAGTTCATCACGAAGCTCTACTAGCTTGGTGGCAGTGACTATGGAGAACCATCACTATCTCATCTGGGAGATTAACTCCCACTCGATTCAAGCGATTGTGGTACTCAGACGATCTGAGCACATGCTCAACGATTGAGCTTTTCTCCCTTAGTTTGCAGGTTTAAGAAATTTGTCAGAGGTCTCGTACCTCTTGATGTGGGCACTAGCCTGAAATCCCAATTTCAGTCTTGGGAATATCTCATATGTTCTGCGACGTTTCAAAAACGTCTTTGGTGCCACAATTCTAAACCGTTAGCATTACTCACTGAACTATCACGTAGTCATCAAAACGTGTATGTCAGATGTTTCGCAACATCTACAGACGACGCTGAGGTTCAGCACACCGAGCGGTGCATTAAGGACATAAGCCTTCTGTGCAGCAATGAGGACAATCCTCAGTTTACGGACCCAGTCCGCATAATTGCTACTACCAACTTTCAACTAAATTTCTCTAGGAACATATTTTAAATAGTAGAACTAAAGCGCAAGATATGACATAATTTGCAAAGACTTTTTGACTATGTTCATGATAATGAAGTTCATCTGATTATGAACTCCCACTCAGATAGACATCCCTCTAGTCATCTAAGTGATACATGATCCGAGTCAAACTAGGCCGTGTCCGATCATCACGTGAGACGGACTAGTCATCATCGGTGAATATCTCCATGTTGATCGTATCTTCTATACGACTCATGCTCGACCTTTCGGTCTCTTGTGTTCCGAGGCCATGTCTGTACATGCTAGGCTCGTTAAGTCAACCTAAGTGTTTTGCATGTGTTCCGAGGCCATGTCTGTACATGCTAGGCTCGTCAACACCCGTTGTATTCGAACGTTAGAATCTATCACACCCGATCATCACGTGGTGCTTCGAAACAACGAACCTTCGCAACGGTGCACAGTTAGGGGGGACACTTCTCTTGAAATTTTAGTGAGGGATCATCTTATCTATGCTACCGTCGTTCTAAGCAAATAAGATGCATAACATGATAAACATCACATGCAATCAAATAGTGACATGATATGGCCAATATCATTTTGCTCCTTTGATCTCCATCTTCGGGGCACCATGATCATCTTCGTCACCGGCATGACACCATGATCTCCATCATCATGATCTCCATCATTGTGTCTTCACGAAATTGTCACGCCAACGATTACTTCTACTTCTATGGCTAACGCGCTTAGCAATAAAGTAAAGTAATTTACATGGCGTTATTCAATGACACGCAGGTCATACAATAAATTAAGACAACTCCTATGGCTCCTGCCGGTTGTCATACTCATCGACATGCAAGTCGTGATTCCTATTACAAGAACATGATCAATCTCATACATCACATATATCATTCATCACATCCTTTTGGCCATATCACATCACATAGCATACCCTGCAAAAACAAGTTAGACGTCCTCTAATTGTTGTTGCATGTTTTACGTGGCTGCTATGGGTTTCTAGCAAGAACGTTTCTTACCTACGCAAAAACCACAACGTGATATGCCAATTTCTATTTACCCTTCATAAGGACCCTTTTCATCGAATCCGTTCCGACTAAAGTGGGAGAGACAGACACCCGCTAGCCACCTTATGCAACTAGTGCATGTCAGTCAGTGGAACCTGTCTCACGTAAGCGGACGTGTAAGGTCGGTCCGGGCCGCTTCATCCCACAATGCCGCCGAAACAAGATAAGACTAGTAGCGGCAAGAAGAATTGGCAAAATCGACGCCCACAACTACTTTGTGTTCTACTCGTGCATAGAAACTACACATAGACCTAGCTCATGATGCTACTGTTGGGGAACGTAGCAGAAATTCAAAATTTTCTACGCATCACCAAGATCAATCTATGGAGTTTACTAGCAACGAGAGGGAAGGAGTGCATCCACATACCCTTGTAGATCGCGAGCGGAAGCGTTCAAGTGAACGGGGTTGATGGAGTCGTACTCGTCGTGATCCAAATCACCGATGATCCTAGCGCCGAACGGACGGCACCTCCGCGTTCAACACACGTACGAAGCAGCGACGTCTCCTCCTTCTTGATCCAGCAAGGGGGGAGGAGAGGTTGATGGAGATCCAGCAGCACGACGGCGTGGTGGTGGAAGTAGCGGGATTCCAATAGGGCTTCGCCAAGCGCTGCGGGAGGAGGGAGATGTGTCACGGGAGGGAGAGGGAGGCGCCAGGGCTTAGGTATTGCTGCCCTCCCTCCCCCCCACTATATATAGGGCCAAGGGAGAGGGGGGGCGCCGCCTTGGCCCTTCCTCCAAGGAAGGGTGCGGCCAGGGAGGAGTCCTTCCTCCCCAAGGCACCTCGGAGGTGCCTTCCCCCTTTAGGACTCTCCCTTTTCCTTATCTCTTGGCGCATGGGCCTCTTGGGGCTGGTGCCCTTGGCCCATATAGGCCAAGGCGCACCCCCTACAGCCCATGTGCCCCCCCGGGGCTGGTGGACCCCCGGACCCCTTTCGGCACTCCCGGTACAATACCGATAAAGTGCGAAACTTTTCCGGCAACCAAAATAAGACTTCCCATATATAAATCTTTACCTCCGGACCATTCCGGAACTCCTCGTGACGTCTGGGATCTCATCCGGGACTCCGAACAACTTTCGGGTTACCGCATACTAATATCTCTATAACCCTAGCGTCACCGAACCTTAAGTGTGTAGACCCTACGGGTTCAGGAACCATGCAGACATGACCGAGACGTTCTCCGGCCAATAACCAACAGCGGGATCTGGATACCCATGTTGGCTCCCACATGTTCCACGATGATCTCATCGGATGAACCACGATGTCGAGGATTCAATCAATCCCGTATACAATTCCCTTTGTCTACCGGTATAGTACTTGCCCGAGATTCGATCGTCGGTATCCCGATACCTTGTTCAATCTCGTTACCGGCAAGTCTCTTTACTCGTTCCGTAACACATCATCCCGTGATCAACTCCTTGGTCATATTGTGCACATTATGATGATGTCCTACCGAGTGGGCCCAGAGATACCTCTCCGTTTACACGGAGTGACAAATCCCAGTCTCGATTCGTGCCAACACAACAGACACTTTCGGAGATACCTGTAGTGCACCTTTATAGCCACCCAGTTACGTTGTGACGTTTGGTACACCCAAAGCATTCCTACGGTATCCGGGAGTTGCACAATCTCATGGTCTAAGAAATGATACTTGACATTAGAAAAGCTCTTAGCAAACGAACTACACGATCTTGTGCTAGGCTTAGGATTGGGTCTTGTCCATCACATCATTCTCCTAATGATGTGATCCCGTTATCAACGACATCCAATGTCCATGGTCAGGAAACCGTAACCATCTATTGATCAACGAGCTAGTCAACTAGAGGCTTACTAGGGACATGGTGTTGTCTATGTATCCACACATGTATCTGAGTTTCCTATCAATACAATTCTAGCATGGATAATAAACGATTATCATGAACAAGGAAATATAATAATAACCAATTTATTATTGCCTCTAGGGCATATTTCCAACATTAACGTCCCAGCCGCCCTTCTTTTTGAGCGGCGCCGCGTCCTTTGCCTTCTGCTTGAGGCGGCTGGCTTGCCGTGTCGCCGAGTTGATCTTTCGGACGGCCTCCTTCATCGGATCCTCCACAACTGTCATCTCTGATAGCTTTTCGCACGGGTCCATGCGGCGGTGACGACGAAAAATGGTGGGAATTAAGGTGGAGTCGTGATGGTATAGGAGATGGTTGAGAAAGGGGGGGGGGGGTGTGGGTTGCCGTGAAAACAATGCGGTCAACTCCAAATGCGCAGGCTCCACCTTAATTTTGGGTGGACAGAGGGTGTCAAAGTCCGACGTGGCTGATGTCCGGACTCCCGCAAAGCCCCCGGTTTACTTTCGATTTACGGAAAACGATTACCCGCCGAACTAGTCGCGGATGAGTGTAGGCACCGTTGGATGGAAGTCGATGTTGTAGAAGCCCTTAGAACCATAATTGCGATGCATATAGCCATCTTTACTTTTGTCGAGAAATAACCATCTTTATTTAAAGTAGCGCAAAGTAAGAATCAATTTGTGGCTGTGAAATTGTGCTGAACGAAGTTTATGGTCACACATGACAAAATAAATGGTAAGATGAACAAAAGAAGAAAACAAAGAAGTTATCGTAAACACATATAGTCTTACATGACATGAAATATCGTCATTTGCCACTTCTAATTTTATTTGATTTTTGTCAATACTAACAAAAATTTACCACGATCAATCACTGGAATAACAGCAATACATGTTTGGCATTTTTGACGTCCCTAGATTGGACGGGCGATTCTACAAACTCCTTAGTCTCACCGTAATTAAACCTCGCAAAGCTTCCGCTACGAAGTCTCTAACACATCCATAACTATATATAGCAGCCGGCAGGCACGTCATAACACACTGACATAGTATAGCAGTCGGCAGCCGATCGCTTGATTGGCCGGCCTAAGCTAAATACCGGTGTGACAATCAGTCACGAATCTCTTTTTGACAGTGCATGCACTACTCCAGCCAGCCGTCAGAAACACGTGAGTGTTAGCCGCCAGCCAGCCGCCGACCATACCAGATTGACCGTATCTATCTACCTATCAGCCGTTGGATGTTGATCTGATGGCCAGGAAACAAGTGACTAACGTGAATCCACTTTTCAGGTACATGATGTTTAAGTGCTCTTTAATTAACAATTTGTCCGACGTACGTCACGGAGAGACTTAGTCAATTTGCAGTGCTGTGGCTGGTACCAAACGAAATTGCTGTGCACACAATTTTTTGACATACGATTCTGCACGATGCTCCCATCGATGGCTGCTGCATGTGCAAAACATACGTGATAAACGGCTGTAGTTCTCTGTCGTCTGAAAACCGTGCACAAACGGTCGTCCGTGTAGCAGCGGTCGGTACCAAAACATGGGCATCGATCTTGATTTTTTTTCCTTGAGAATTGGCATCAATCTTGATGGTGATGTTGGACCAGCCTGGTCATGGCACGGGCAGCCGGGCGGCGGGCGCCTTAGGCACATGCAGGGAACCATCGTGTCCCGCCATCGATAGTTCGCCTCTTCTTCCTCGCCGCTGACTTCTGCTGAGAACCCAATTAAAGCTCGGGATGGGCAGGCCCGAATGCACATGGATACCCAGTGATGTGTGCAGCGTGCATGCATCACGCATGTACACCATAGTACGATACAATAGTGCAAGTGTGCAACAGTGGAGTGCACATTTCCCGCAAAAAAAAAACTGTGGAGTGCACATGCATAGAGACTTACGTGTCGTCCGACTGTCATGTATAGCAATCAACCGTTGCATGTACGCAGTAGAGTGCGTACATCATTTTATGCACACAGAACACCGGACGTATCGTCAATATTCCCCTCGCCGAAATGTTAGACAATCGGATCAGCGGTCCTTTTTGCGGCTTGTCATGTTCCGCGATCGATCGACCGCTGATGGTATCTCGGTCGCTCTCAGCGCCTCTTAATTGCCTTCGGCAATGTTCGCGTGCATACATGTGTGTTGACGACAAAAATGGATCTACCCCATGCTCCGAAGCAGGGTGCCTGAGCCTGACGGCGACACTGACGCGGCTTCGGACACGTACGTACATGGATACGCTGATGTACGTTCAACTGTGGAGTGCACATGCATGTGCACCATACGATGCAATAGCGCATCTGTGGAGTGCACATGCATGCATGCATGGAAGGTGTGGTCGTGTCGATATCGATCGGTATGGCAGTTTTGTATGATGGATCAAGATCCATCGGACTTACGTGTCGTCCGACTGTCCTGTATAGCAATCAAACGTTTCATGTACAATGCGTACAACCTTCAGTTTAGCTACATGTCAGTCAACTGAATTTTGAATTCGAATGCAGTCGATTTTGAATGAAGAAAGGAGAAGGAAGGGCCTCAACAGAGTGAAGGAAGGGGCTCACCGTCATCACCCTATTATCTATCTTAGTGTTCAAGGTGAAGAAGGTGGTGGACGTCGATGGTGGTGGGCGGTGGGGCTTCGCCGAAGAAAAAAAATGGACGCTGGCGAGGCTAGTGGGAAGGCTGGCGGCGGCGACAAGATCGGCAGTGGGGGGAGGTTGAGGAGAGGGCGGTGTGGCAGCAGGTGGCGGGACGAGGAAGAAGATGCAATCTGGAAAATACATGGAGGAAGACGATATAATCTGGGCCGTTCATTTTCCATCTAGCGTTTCAAACTGATCGAGGCCAAATTGACTGACCCAAATCAAAATTTCATTCGACCGACTCCTAGCTATTCCCTACTTACATCAGTTAATGCACACAGAACACCGGCCGTACCCACTAGTCAGTAGCTAGGATGTCAATGCTGTACATGTAAGATCACGTACGTATCATCAAGATTCCCCTCGCCGAAATGTTAGACAATCGGATCAGCGGTCCTTTTGCGGCTTGTCATGTTCCGCGATCGAGCGAACGCGGATGGTATCTCGATCGCTCTCAGCGCCTCTTAATTGCCTTCGGCAATGTTCGCGTGTATACGTGTGTGTTCACGACAAAAAATGGATCTACCCCATGCTCCGAAGCAGGGTGCCTGACGGCGACACTCACGCGGCTTCAGACATGTACGTACAAGCATGCACAGGGCTTAATTGATCGGCGCTACTGTGTGTCCCTGAGACAGCATCGACGGATCTAGTTTCCCATGCCCAATAATTGTGCACGCACGCATGAATGTACTCTACTCTCACTGAACAAAAGCTGTGGAGCGTGGACCCGTGGCGCTGCCCGGCCATGCCCTCACTATTGTAGGAGACCAGCTGGACTGCATGCTTCTCTAGTCTAGAGAAACAAACTCGACGGATACCATTCTACTACTATCCAGTGGGCCGGCGGACTTCGCGCTGCATGCATCAATGCATGGCCGACCGAGCGCGCGTCAGATCCGGCCGGCTGCGTGCGTGCGTGTGACCGACGATGGACAAAACGCCGTGGGCAGTTGGAGCGATCGACGGCCGGCCTTGAGCCGCTCGCGCGCCCGCGATCGATCAGCTAGGACGTAGTACTACGGGAACGTATCTGCTGCATCAAGGCAATTGATGCTACCGGTGTACCGGACCACATTGCATATTTAAAATTGTTTAAAAAATCTAGAAAAAAATTAGTGTATCAATACAACATCAATGTATTTTGTCACAAAAATTCAAATCAAAAATCAAAACAATGGTCAAGATACAAAAATGACAAATTTGACGTCAATGTGCTAATGGGCCAAAAATGAAGCCCAAATTGTGTTATGTACTATTCAGTGTTAAATTTGCTATTTTTGTATCTCGAGCAATATTCCGAATATTGATCTAAATTTTTGCGACAACATACATTCATGTTGTGTCAATGCACTAATTTTTTTCCAGATTTTTTCAAATATTTTTGAATGTGCAACGGACGGCCGGTGCACCGGTAACACCAATTGCGTCGGTGCACCAGATACATCCTCCGGGCCTGGTCAGTGACCTACGAGGTACGAGTACCGCCGCCGCGCGCACCGGCCGGCGGCTCTAGTTCCATCGATCGGCCGGCCGGCCGTCGCCGTCACGCCTACGCACGTGCAAGGAGTATCTAGTTAGTAGTACAGCCGTACAGCCTACTTAGAGCGGTGCTGCTGACACGTAGTGGTACGTGTTTTTGTTTACACTGCGTTTGAGCGCGCGCGGGGACGCTACGTCGCAGGCAGACGCGCGCGAAGCGAGGAGGAAGGAACACGTACGCGTCGGTGGATTCCCACTGACATGTCCTGCTGGCTGTTGCGTCCCTGCCTCGCGGTGTAGGCGACAGCGAGCGGTCGATGAAGCACAAGTGTGCTGCCCTAGGACTCCACGGAGTATAATTAACCGTACTATACTTCACAACAGTAGGTACATAGGAGTACATTTTATCGCGGACGCGGAGCGACCAACGCATGACGACAATGTATGCTAGGGCCACCTGCTATCGTAGCTTTGTCAACACGTAATTCGAGCATTTAAAACTTGTGCGTGTTCACTGTACGTCGGCCGGGTCCGGAAAGATCAACCACTGTTTCGCAGGCCAGGTAAGAGAAACTCTCTATGGTATTATTTTCACTAAGTGACACCTGGAGGGTCGTAGAGCGTCTACAGCCGGACTTGGCAAATTCGGTCCCTCGAACATCCGCGGACGCGCTTCGCGGGCAGTGTCCGGGCATGTCATAAATTTCAACAGTTGCATCCGGACATTTTATACTGGATTCTTATATCCATAGTGCAGAACCGGGCTATGGCACCGGTTCGTAAGGGCCTTTAGTGCCAGTTCTGTAACCGACACTAAAGGGTGGGGACTAAAGGTCTCCCCCCCTTTAGTACCGGTTCAGCACGAACCGCCGCTAAAGGGCCACCACGTGGCACGAGCCAGCGCTGGGGCGAGGAGACCTTTAGTACCGGCTGGTAACACCAACCGGTACTAAATTTTGGGAGTTTTGGGTTCATGATTTCCTTTTCTTTTAATTTTGTGTTTTCCATTTAGATCTTTTTCATTTGCTGGTATTTTACGATACTACATACTGTACACGTTATGCATATATATAAATAGAATTTCTCGTAGAACCGATCTCATATATAGTACAATTAGGTATATATATACAATTAGGTATATACAATTTCTCCTACATGTTGCCTTTGGAGCCAGTGGCATTTGCCTTGGTGCCTTCGGAGCACGATGACAATTGGGAGTGGTTCATGGGGCATGTGGCATTTGCTTTGGTTCCTGCGGTAGCAGCAGTAGCGAGTAATAGTATTCTCCTTTGAGATCTATGACCTGGTCGAGCAAAAATCCCGCTATTTTCTCTTGAAGTGCTCGTACGCGCTCCGTTGGCAGGAGCTTATCCCGCACCTCATTGAACTTTTAAGAAGGAGATCAATATGCATGTATTAGTTGTGTGATTAGATATATGTAAAAATTGTGAATAGTGTTCTGGCAAACGTACCCATAGCTGTCTAGCAGATCTGCTCCTTTCGGACGCCATCATGCGAATGTTGTCGCAAACGTAGTATGCACATAAATCAGTCCCCGACGCCTGCTTCATGGCCTTTACGAGAATATAGAATTCAATCAGATAAGAATTAATCAAGCATGATAATTAATGGTATTGAAACTAGAATTAAAGAGATGATAGCTAGCTAGCTAGTACTACTTAATTACTTACCTTGGGTCGAAACCAATACAACTTTTCTTTCCATTCGCCTGGAACCGTTTTGATGTACTTTTGCCAAGCCCTGGTCGCCGGCAAAGAAAATGAATAAAGGAGTTATTAATTAGTTGATATCAGGAAATGACGAACTAAAGAGGCCGACATATAGTTCAATAATGATTGAAATTACCTGTTGACTATCCCCTTCACGATTGAGTAGTCTTTAGGTTCTTTAAGCAGTGAGTCCAGTGCTTCAACTGTTCCTTTTTCAACTTGAATGATTAACAAGATCCAGTGGTACCTGCATGCGCATACGTTTGCATGTATAAATTAAGCGGGCATGTGCATAACACTCATCAACTACCCTAAACCCTATACACTTATTAACATCTAGTTAGTAAGGAAAAACAGAATATGTAGTACAAGACAGTGTGACTCACTGGAAGTTGTAAGGAAGTAGTATATCTCGATTGGTATTGAGGCGCTTCAAGAACTCTAGCATGTTTTTCTCTACTTCTTGTTTATACCATTTATAGCTCCATGTCTCTTCATTAATGGTATTTGGGTCAATGAACCCAATGCCATAGCGTCCAGCTTTTCTCATTTCATACATCTTCATCCTGCATAATACCACAGAAAAGAATATAGTGAGGATAATTGCATGTAATGATCAACGAGAGCACTACAACTAGCTTGAGACTTAAATTACAGAAAGAAATCACTTACAGACAATAGCAACTGACGATAGATTTGTCGAGTGCGTCTTGATTGAATAACTGAAACAGTTCTGTATGCTCAACAGACAAAGCTGTCTGATGGAAGTAATGCTCTTCCTTGACTTTCACCATGAGGGACTCTCGATTGGTAGTCTTGGTAATTTCCATGTACCATTGATGCAATTTCATACATTCTCGTTGAGAGCTTCTTGACCTCCTCAGGCTTGACCATAGGTTCGCCGCGGACATATTTTCGTTTTAGGTCCTCCTCTCTAAACGTATCCATGGGCTCGATCTCTAGGAGTTGTCCAACAGTGATACCGAGCTCTTCTGCCTACCTTCTATGCTCGTCGGTTATTACCAGCTGATCGGCGCCGGTACTCGCATGTGTTGGTACAATGAGCGGGGGATCGATTGCACCGCCTGTTCTCCCAGCTGGGGAAAGATTTTCCCGCTTTTTTGGCAGCTGCTTGGCTCGAGCTCGAGCTCGACTCCTTCTTTTGTTGTGCTCGATGTGCCTTCCTGATTTGACGCTCATAGTCTGAGTCAACAGGCTTGGGAGCTGGTGGTTTAGCCATATGAATAAAGTGGTCAACCTTATCCTCAGGCACTTTCTCCTTTGGCGGCGGTGGCAGTTTCGGTCCAAAATGGACGTCCACTTGGGCCTTCACTATGGCTTCATTTTACTCCTCGGTCATGTCGTAAGGCCTCATCGGAAGAGGCGCGAGGCTTGGACCATATTGAAATCGCTTGCCTCCGCCTGTACCTTCTGTAACTCGACTTGTACCGCTACGCACCATAGTTGCAATGGCTCTCTTCCGCTGTTGCTGAGGTGGCGGAGACGGCTGCCGTGGCTGACTTGGAGGAGGAGGAGTGGGCTGAGGCGGTGCCGGACTTGGAGGAGGAGGAGTGGGCTGAGGCGGTGCCGGACTTGGAGCAGGAGGAGTGGCCTGACGCGGTGCCGGACTTGGAGGAGGAGGAGTGGCCTGACGCGTTGGCGGACTTGAAGGAGTGGGACTCTGCTAAGGCGGTGGCTGATGACTTGGAGGAGCGGGAGTCTGCTGACGCGGTGGCGGACTTCGAGGAGGAGTCGGCTGACGCGGTGTCGGTGGCCTTCGAAAGATGATGCAATCCTTTCTCCATAGGATGATACGATGTATGGCCTCTCCCAGTGTGTGCTCCTCGTCACCTCCAGGAATGTCAAGCTCTAGCCCCGAATATTGGTCCACCGCCTCATCAACCACGACACGAGCATAGCCAGCTGGAATCGGGTTGCAATGGAAGGTTGCTTCGGGGGGATTTGTATAAGCAACGGCGCCCGCCACCTTCATGGATATGTTCTTCATTTTGAAGTGTAGCTCACAATTAGTGTTCTCCATGATGTCATCCACAGGGTATTTATTCAGCAGTGCGTCGCTCGGGGCGGAACCCACGCTGCTTCTCGGCATGGATGGACGGTGCTATCCAATGTTGGATCATCCGCTAGCTGCTGCCGCTGCTGAGACCCCCTTTCCTGGCTAAGTGAGTCGATCTGCTACTGCTGCCGCTGGAATTTGAGTACCAACTCCGCGTGCGCTGATTCTAGGCCTTGAAGGCGTTCTGCTTCCTTCTTGCTCTGCTCCTCCTCCAACTTCCTCTTCTTCTCCTCCTCCATCTTCCTTCTCGCACGGCTTCTGTAGTCAGCGTTCCAGTCCGAAAACCCCTCATACCACGGAACAACGCCCTTGCCTCGTGTTCTTCCCAGGTGTTCAGGATTTCCCAGGGCACGCGTAAGCTCGTCGTTCTCTCTGTTGGGCGTGAACACCCCCGTTCGAGCATCTTCTATTGCATCAAGTAACTTATCTTCGGCTCCTTGAAGACATGCCTTCTTCGAAACCTGGCCTGTCTTCGGGTCCAACGCCCCCCATGCGCATAGAACTGAGTCCTGCACCTGGGGGGCCAGCTCAATGTAACTGGAGTGACCTCTGGAGCCAGCATCTCTTGCTCAGACTTATCCCACTTAGGCATTGCCACCGCGTAGCCACATGGCCCCAGCCTATGGAACTGCTCCTTTTTTGCGGCATTGGCCTTGTTTTTTCTCGACCGTTCCTTAGATAATTCTGATATCTTGAATTTCACGAAAGCGGGCCAGTGATCTCTTTGCTTCTCCAGTGTTCCCTTGAATTCTGGAGTCTTCCTTCCTCCTGCGGCGTAGTTGGTCCGTATAGTTTTCTTGTGGTTGTTGAATGCAATTGCCATCTTCCTAAGAGCAGCGTCTTGCTACCTCTTGAGCATGCGTTGGTTTTCCCTTGAAGAGGAAAGGGTGATGCAGCAAAGTAGAGTAAGTATTTCCCTCAGTTTTTGAGAACCAAGGTATCAATCCAGTAGGAGGATACACGCAAATCGCCTCGTACCTACACAAACAAATAAAAACCTTGCAACCAACGCGATAAAGGGGTTGTCTATCCCTTCACGGCCACTTGCAAAAGTGAGATCTGATAGAGATAATAAGATAAATATTTTTGGTATTTTTATGATATAGATTGGAAAGTAAAGATTGCAAAATAAAATAGATCGGAAACTTATATGATGGAAAATAGACCCGGGGGCCATAGGTTTCACTAGTGGCTTCTCTCAAGATAGCATAATCTATGGTGGGTGAACAAATTACTGTCGAGCAATTGATAGAAAAGCACATAGTTATGAGAATATCTAGCCATGATCATGTATATAGGCATCACATCCGCGACAAGTAGACCGAAACGATTCTGCATCTACTACTATTACTCCACACATCGACCGCTATCCAGCATGCATCTAGAGTATTAAGTTCATAAGAACAGAGTAACACATTAGGCAAGATGACATGATGTAGAGGGATAAACTCAAGCAATATGATATAAACCCCATCTTTTTATCCTCGATGGCAACAATACAATACGTGCCTTGCTGCCCCTGCTGCCACTGGGAAAGGACACCGCAAGATTGAACCCAAAGCTAAGCACTTCTCCCATTGCAAGAAAGATCAATCTAGTAGGCCAAACCAAACTGATAATTCCAAGAGACTTGCAAAGATATCAAATCATACATATAAGAATTCAGAGAAGAACCAAATATTGTTCATAGATAATCTTGATCATAAACCCACAATTCATCGGATCTCAACAAACACACCGCAAAAAGAATTACATCAAATAGATCTCTAAGAGAATCAAGGAGAACTTTGCATTGAGATCCAAAGAGAGAGAAGAAGCCATCTAGCTAATAACTATGGACCCGAAGGTCTGTGGTAAACTACTCACACATCATCGGAGAGGCTATGGTGTTGATGTAGAAGCCCTCCGTGATTGATTCCCCCTCCGGCGGAGCATCGGAAAAGGCCCCAAGATGGGATCTCACGGGTACAGAAGGTTGCGGCGGTGGAAATAGGGTTTCATGGTGCTCTCGGATGTTCTCGGGGTATATGATATATATATAGGCGAAAGAAGTAGGTCGGTGGAGCCATGAGGGGCCCACGAGGGTGGGGGCGCGCCTACCCCCCTGGGCGCGCCTCCCTGCTTCGTGGCCGCCTCGTTGCTTCCTTGACGTCCACTCCAAGTCTCCTGGATCATGTTTGTTCCAAAAATAACTCTCCCAAAGGTTTCATTCCGTTTGGATTCCGGTTGATATTCCTTTTCTGCGAAACACTGAAATAGGCAAAAAAACAGCAAGCACTGGGCCTTTGGTTAGTAGGTTAGTCCCAAAAATAATATAAAAGTGTATAATAAAGCCCATTAAACATCCAAAACAGATAATATAATAGCATGGAACAATCAAAAATTATAGATACGTTGGAGACGTATCACGTCCTTGACTTTCTGCACATCTGCATCTGTGAAATGATCTGGTAGGGTGAAATGTTCCATGAGAGATTCCCAAAGCAGAGATTTTGCTCTGTCATCGACAAAAGTAAGATCTGGACGTTTTTTGCTGGCTCTTTCCATTCTTGAAGGGAGATCGGGAGTTGGTCCTTCACAAGAACTCTGCACTGACGAACAAACTTGTTCGCAATGTTCTTAGGCGCGATTGGTTCACCATTAGTTTTGGCATCGATGTTGTACTTTACGCCCTCCTTCAACTTTTTGGCCGGACCTCGCACTGTCCTGCTGCATGTAGAAGATTTGCTCGATCCGGAGGGCTGAAAGAAGAAAGATCGATTTGTTAATATATCTTCAAATCATTTAAAATATGTGATGATCACCAGATGCCTGCTTATATAAATATACCTCACCGGTTTGTTATTTCAAGATCAACATTTTCTTCGTCATCATAATCATAGTTCACAACTTCATCAATTCGGTCGCCGTGATCGAATATCATATCACCCTCCCGGTATTGTTCAGATATTGGGAGCCGTCATCTTCTTCATTCTGATCGTCTGGCCCGCGAGGGGAGCGTATGATCTCGAATAGGGCCTCTTCTCCTTCTCTGCCGGTATTGTCCGCCATAGCTTTTATTTAACTAATCCATAAGAAATATAAAATAATTTAGTATTCAAATTACAATGCATGCATGCAATCAATAAGGAAAAACTGAATCATAGTACATAATATGCATCATCGAATATAATCTCGAATACATCGCCTCGAATATTATCGAATAATATATATAATCTCGAATACATCGTCTCGAATAATATATATAATCTCGAATAATATATATAATCTCGAATACATCGTCTCGGATATTATATACCGAACACATCACTAGCTAGCTAGCTAATAAAGATCGAATACTACAGAATAATCTAGGCCACTCGCGGTTCCTGAGGCGCGGGCGGTGGACATCCAAAGAGAAGGAACCATCACAGGATCATAGCTTGGGTCATCTCCCCAAAGAACCTGCCAGATATTGGAGAACCTGATGTCCATAGCAGCCATGTAGCGACGGACGTGCTCGTCCTCCTCCCTGACACGGCGACGTACCACCTCCGGCGGGGCCAGCTCCCTCCGCACCGAAAGTGGCCCACGCGAACGCCACCAAAGGAGCTCAGGGTCGACGACGGGAACCGAGGCCGGGTTCCTCACCAAGGGGCGCGCCCCTGAAGGTAGCACCTTCTAGTGCTAGCCCAACGGAGCCCAGTCCCGGACATGGGTCCTCTGAAGCAGGACGTCGTCGCGAACGGGTCGACGGCGAGGATGCGGGCAAGGCATCGTAGAGAACAAATACTATATGCAAATGTAACATTTTTTAAATGATTGGATTGTGATTTCTTATATACAAATTTAAAAAATGGTATCGTTGCATATGTCAAAATTCTATATGCAAATTCTATATGCATCTATATGCAAATTCTATATGCAAATTCTAAATTTCTATAACTAAAATTATAAGAAACTAAAAAAACATCGATCATCGTCTAACAATTTGACATTAATCTAATTCATCTAGCTAAAACTAACGTTTCTAAAATTTCTAACATTTCTATATAACTAACATTTCTATAACTAAAAAACAGAAAAATTTCTAACATTTCTATAACTAAAAAACATAAAAAATACTAACATTTTTATAAGAAACAATGTGTGTGTGTGTGTGTGTGGCCATGGTGGGGCAGGAGCTCACCGGCGAGGCGAGGCGACGGGGGCGGCGACGGGGACAGCGACGGGCGGCGACGATGGGGATGGAGACGGGCGGCGACAGGGACGGGGGCGGCGACGGGGGCGGTGACATGGGCGTCGACGGGGGGCAGCGGCGACGGGGCATAGGAGAAGAAGCAGAGGAAGAGATGAAAACTGACGAAATTCGTAAGTGTTGCTTATATAGGAGGGGCCTTTAGTATCGGTTGGAGCCACCAACCGGTACTAAAGGTCAATTTTGGCCAGCTCAAGTGGCGGGAAGCGACCCCCTTTAGTACCGGGTCGTGGTTCCAACCGGTACTAAAGGCTCCCCCTTTAGTACCGGTTGGAGCCACGACCCGGTACTAAAGGTGTGCGCTGGCGCAGGTGCGGTGTGGCAAGTTTAGTTCCACCTCACTAGCCGAGGGGCGTCCGCACTGGTTTATAAGCCCCAGTGCGGTAGCTCTTTCGAGCTCCTCTCTATAGAAGGCTTCTGGGCCTAACTTTGTCGCGCTGCCCTGTGGGCCTGCCGGGCCCTGCATCCTGGCCCAAGGCCGAGCAGGCCCACAGGGCATTGCGCAATTTTTGTCTTTTTTGCTTTATTTATTTTCATTTATTTATTTCCGAGTTGTATTTTGCGGTAATTAGAGTTTCTTTGTGAATATTTTGCTTTAGGTACAAAAAAAATTCCAAAGTTTCTGTTAGTGCCAGTAGTTTTCAAATTTGAATAGTTTAAATTTGAATTGTTTGAAATTTGTGTGAATCACTAGTTTGTGAATAACTTAACTTTAAAAATAGATTTTCCAGTGATTCTTTTTTCTTTTGTTTAATATTAGTGTGTTTTATCATTATATTCAATTTTGTAATACTTAGGTTATAAAAAAATGAAATGCCTTTGTAACAGATGAGTTTTCGTCCGAAACCCTGATACTTCGAAAGAGATTGTCCATTTTGTACACGAAGTGCATCCAGTTTTTGCCGCAACCATCTCAACTTTTTTGCAGATGCAATGTGGGTGAAATTATGATACCATGCCAACTTTCAACCTTTTCAGAGTTCATTTGAAGTGTTTTTCAATTTCAGGGTCATTTAGCTGAAAAAATCAGTAAATGCATGAAAGAATTTGTTTGCACATAATATTTCTTCGTGTTTCAAATGCCAAAACACATAAGTACCCTAACTATTACAAAGATATCCTCCGGTTTGTTCGAAGCGGGACTTTCCAGATATATAAGTCCGGAAACTCACTAGAGAAGAAAGTGATGACAGTGAAGCCGATCACATCCCAGAGTGGGATCTTTGGGTGTGAAACTTTTTCTTCCCGTGTGTCCCTTTGCGCCGTAACCATGGACAATCTTCATCATTTAACTGGATGCTCGTGTCAATATTCACTGTGAATGGAGCAATTTCATCAAACTTTTCATAATCTTCTGACATGTCTGTCCTGTCATCCACTCCAACGATGTTTCTTTTCCCTGAAAGGACTATGTGGCGCTTTGGCTCATCGTATGATGTATTCGCTTCCTTATCTTCTCTTTTTCCCAGCTTGGTAGACTTGTCCTTCACATAGAAAACTTGCACCAGATCATTGGCTAGGACGAATGGTTTGTCTGCATACGCAAGATTGTTGAGATCCACTGTTGTCATTCCGTACTGCGGGTCTTCCATTACCCCACCTCATGTCATATTGACCCATTTGCACCGTAACAAAGGGACCTTCAAACCACGTCCATAGTCAAGTTCCCGTATGTCCTCTATGTAACCATAATATGTGTCCTTTCCCGTCTTGGTTGCTGCATCAAAGCGGACACCACTGTTTTGGTTGGTGCTCTTCTTATCTTGGGCGATCGTGTAAATTGTATTCCCATTTATCTCGTACCCTTTGAAAGTCATTATATTCGAAGATGGTAACTGGGACAGCAAGTACAGGTCATCTTCAATAGCGGCGTCATACGTGGCACGTGTCTACAACCAACCGGTGAAAGTCCCCGTTTGTTCACGTGTAATCTAGTCATCAGATTGCTCCGGGTGTTTGGAGCGTAGAAAATTCTTGTGTTCCTCCATATACGGAGCCACCAAGGTGGAATTCTGTAGAACTGTGTAGTGTGCTTGAGTGAGAGAATGCCCGTCCATACATATTATTTGATCCGCTCCTAGCGTGCCTTTTCCATCCAGTCTGCCCTTATGCCGCGATTCAGGAACACCAATCGGCTTAAGGTCAGGAATAAAGTCAATACAAAACTCAATGACCTCCTCATTTTCATGGCCCTTGGAGATGCTTCCTTCTTGCCTAGCACAGTTATGAACATATTTCTTTAAGACTCCCATGAACCTCTCAAAGGGGAACATATTGTGTAGAAATACAGGACCCAAAACGTTAATCTCTTCACATAGGTGAACTAGGACGTGCGTCATGATGTTGAAGAAGGATGGTGGGAACACTAACTCGAAACTGACAAGACATTGCACCAAATCATTCTATAACATTGGTATGATTTCTAGATCGATTACCTTCTGAGAGATTGCATTGAGGAATGCACATAGCTTCACAATGGCTAATCGAACATTTTCCGGTAGAAGCCCCCTCAATGCAACCGGAAGCAGTTGCGTCATAATCACGTGGCAGTCATGAGACTTTAGGTTCTGGGACTTTTTCTCTGCCATATTTATTATTCCCTTTATATTCGACGAGAAGCCAAACGGTACCTTCATACCGAGCAGGCACTCAAAGAAGATGTCCTTCTCTTCTTTGGTAAGAGCGTAGCTGGCATGACCCTGATGTATGCCATCTTTTGTGTGCATACGTTGTTGGCCCTCCCGTGCCTCCGGTGTATCTTTTGTCTTCCCATACACGCCCAAGAAGCCAAGCAGGGTCACGCAAAGATTCTTCGTCACGTGCATCACGTCGATTATGGAGCGGACCTTTAGGTCTTTCCAATAGGGCAGGTCCCAAAATATAGATTTCTTCTTCCACATGGGTGCGCGTCCGTCAGTGTCATTCGGAACAGGTTGTCCGCCAGGACCCTTTCCAAAGATTACCTTCAAATACTTGACCATATCATGTACATCAGCACCAGTACGGTGGCGAGGCTTCGTCCGGTGATCCGCCTCACCTTTGAAATGCTTGCCTTTCTTTCTTACAGGATGCCTGCTCGGAAGAAATCGACGATGTCCCAGGTACACATTCTTCCTACAACTATCCAATTATATACTGTCGGTATCATCCAAACAGTGCGTGCATGCACGGTATCCCTTGTTTGTCTATCTTGAAAGGTTACTTTGAGCAGGCCAATCATTGATGGTCATGAACAACAACGCCTTTAGGTCAAATTGTTCCTGTTTGTGCTCATCCCACGCACGTACACCTTTTCCATTCCACAGCTGTAAGAGTTCTTCAACTAATGGCCTTAGGTACACATCAATGTCGTTGTCGGGTTGCTTAGGGCCTTGGATGAGCACTGGCATCATAATGAACTTCCGCTTCATGCATAACCAAGGAGGAAGGTTATACATACATAGAGTCACAGGCCAGGTGCTATGGTTGCTGCTCTGCTCCCCAAAAGGATTAATGCCATCTGCGCTTAGACCAAACCATACGTTCCTTGCATCACCTGCAAACTCCTCCCTGTACTTTCTCTCAATTTTTCTCCACTGCGACCCGTCAGCGGGTACTCTCAACTTTGCATCTTTCTTACGGTCTTCTCTGTGCCATCACATCGCCTTGGCATGCTCTTTGTTTTGGAACAAACGTTTCAACCGTGGTATTATAGGAGCATACCACATCACCTTGGCAGGAATATCCTTCCTGGGGCGCTCGCCCTCGACATCACCAGGGTCATCGCGGCTGATCTTATAGCGCAATGCACCGCATACTGGGCACACGTTCAAATACTCATACTCACCGCGGTAGAGGATGCAGTCATTAGGGCATGCATGTATCTTCTGCACCTCTAACCCTAGAGGGCAGACAACCTTCTTTGCTTCGTACGTACTCTCGGGCAATTCGTTGTCCTTTGGAAGCATATTCTTTATCATTACCAGCAACTTTCCAAATCCCTTGTCAGATACACCATTCTCTGCCTTCCATTGAAACAATTCCAGTGTGGTGTCCAGCTTTTTCTTGTCAGCTTCGCAATTCGGGTACAACAATTTCTTGTGATCCTCTAACATGCGTTGCAACTTCTTCTTCTCCTTTTCACTTGCGCAGTTTCTCTTTGCGTCGGCAATGGCCCGACCTAGATCATCAGCGGGCTCATCTGATGCCTCTTCTTCAGCTTCTTCCCGCATTGCCGGCTCAGCTTCTTCCCCCATTGTTGTACCATCGTATTTAGGGAACCCATGGCCAAGATAGCTGTCGTCGTCCTCTTCTTCTTCATTGTCTTTCTCCGTGCTTGGTCCAAACATTATAGTGGGGCTGCGATGGTTTGGCAAGAAACCAAAGTTGTCGTTTCTTAAAGTTTGGGGCTGTGATGCTTATGTGAAAAAGCTTCAACCTGATAAGCTCTAACCCAAATCGGAGAAATGTGTCTTCATAGGATACCCAAAGGAGACTGTTGGGTACACCTTCTATCATAGATCCAAAGGCAAGACATTCGTTGCTAAGAATGGATCCTTTCCAGAGAAGGAGTTTCTCTCGAAAGAAGTGAGTGGGAGGAAAGTAGAACTTGATGAGGTAAATGTACCTGCTCCCTTATTGGAAAGTAGTTCATCACAAAAATCTGTTTCTGTGACTCCTACACCAATTAGTGAGGAAGCTAATGATGATGATCATGTAACTTCAGATCAAGTTACTACCGAACCTCGTAGGTCAACCAGAGTAAGATCCGCACCAGAGTGGTATGGTAATCCTGTTCTGGAGGTCATGTTACTTGACCATGACGAACCTACGAACTATGAGGAAGCGATGATGAGCCCAGATTCCGCGAGATGGCTTGAAGCCATGAAATCTGAGATGGGATCCATGTATGAGAACAAAGTGTGGACTTTGGTTAACTTGCCCGATGATCGGCAAGCCATAGAAAATAAATGGATCTTCAAGAGGAAGACGGACGCTGATAGTAGTGTTACTATCTACAAAGCTAGACTTGTCGAAAAAGGTTTTTGACAAAGTTCAAGGTGTTGACTACGATGAGATTTTCTCACTCGTAGCGATGCTTAAGTCTGTCAGAATCATGTTAGCAAATTGCCACATTTTATGAAATCTGGCAAATGGATGTCAAAACTACATTCCTTAATGGATTTCTTAAAGAAGAGTTGTATATGATGCAACCAGAAGGTTTTGTCGATCCTAAAGGTGCTAACAAAATGTGCAAGCTCCAGCGATCCATCTATGGACTGGTGCAAGCATCTCGGAGTTGGAATATATGCTTTGATGAGTTGATCAAAGCATATAGTTTTATACAGACTCGTGGTGAAGCCTGTATTTACAAGAAAGTGAGTGGGAGCACTACAGCATTTCTGATAAATATATGTGAATGCCATATTGTTGATCGGAAATAATGTAGAATTTTCTGGAAAGCATAAAGGAGTATTTGAAAGGAGTTTTTCAAAGAAAGACCTCGATGAAGCTGCTTACATATTGAGCATCAAGATCTATAGAGATAGATCAAGACGCTTGATCAGTTTTTTCAATGAGTACATACCTTGACAAGATTTTGAAATAGTTCAAAATGGAACAGTCAAAGAAAGAGTTCTTGCCTGTGTTACAAGGTGTGAAATTGAGTAAGACTCAAAGCCCGACCACGGCAGAAGATAGAAAGGGAATGAAAGTCATTCCCTATGCCTCAGCCATAGGTTCTATAAAGTATGCCATGCTGTGTACCAGATCTATTGTATACCCTACACTGAGTTTGGCAAGGGAGTACAATAGTGATCTAGGAGTAAATCACTGGACAGCGGTCAAAATTATCCTTAGTGGAATAAGGATATGTTTCTCGACTATGGAGGTGACAAAAGGTTCGTCATAAAGGGTTACGTCGATGCAAGTTTTGACACTGATCCTGATGATTCTAAGTCTCAATCTGGATACATATTGAAAGTGGGAGCAATTAGCTAGAGTAGCTCCGTGCAGAGCATTGTTGACATAGAAATTTGCAAAATACATACGGATCTGAATATGGCAGACCCATTGACTAAACTTCTCTCACAAGCAAAACATGATCACACCTTAGTACTCTTTGGGTGTTAATCACATGGCGATGTGAACTAAGATTACCGACTCTAGTAAACCCTTTGAGTGTTTGTCGGTGTCAAAACCGTCGGATCTCAGGTTGGGGGTACCGAACTGTGCGTCTAAGGTCGATGGTAACAGGAGACGGGGGACACGATGTTTACCCAGGTTCGGGCCCTCTCTATGGAGGTAATACCCTACTTCCTGCTTGATTGATCTTGATGAATATGAGTGTTACAAGAGCTGATCTACCACGAGATCGTAATGGCTAAACCCTAGAAGCCGAGCCTGTATGACTATGGTAATGAGTATATCCTTTCCGGACTACGCCCTCCGGTTTATATAGACACCGGAGGGATCTAGGGTTACATAGAGTCGGTTACATAAGAAGGAATCTTCATAGTTGGTTGCCTAGCTTGCCTTCCACACCAAGGAGAGTCCTATCCGTACACGGGTATAGTCTTCGGTCTTCATGTCTTCACAGCCCATCAGTCCGGCCCATGGATAATAGGCCGGACGCCCGAGGACCCTTAGTCCAGGACTCCCTCAGTAGCCCCCGAACCAGTCTTCAATAGCGAGGTGTTCGGCAAAATTGTCTTCGGCATTGCAAGGCGGGTTCCTCCTTTAATGATCTCCAAGTAATGTATTCGGCCATTGGTCCAATGTCGCTCCCCTCGGCTTTCGCGTGTTGAATAACTTCGTCTTCCACATGTCGAGCGAATGTGGAAGGTCAGGGTATTTTTGCGAATAACACCCCATCCATGCAAGGAAGAGTGCCTATTTAAAGAGATTGGATCCGAGATCCATTCGTCACCACGCAGAGAAAATCCCCGGAGACTGCTAGGAGAAACCATTCCAGCATGGCTAGCATTCCCAGCTCCTCCTCCCGTTCCGGCCCAGAGAAAGGCGGGTGGGAGAGGTGTTCTGTGTCCCACAGTCAATTGACGAAGCTGTAGACGCAGGGATTTCTTCCCCTGCAGATCTAGTCCCTGTTCGAGCGGGGCTAGCTTCCTTCAATGGCGAGACTTAGGCAGAGGGTTCCCCAATCCATCCCGGGGAGAGCGGGTGTGTTTCGTCACCTACCTGCTAAGAGGCGTCGGATTTCCAATCCATCCGTTCCTCCGAGGGCTTCTGGAATATTATGGCCTCCAGCTGCACAACTTCACCCCTGCCTCCATTCTACACATCGCAGGTTATGTCGCTTTATGCGAATTATTTCTGGGCATCGAGGCCCATTTTGAGCTGTGGAGGAAGTTGTTCTGTCTTGTCCCGCGCAATCATGAGGGGTCAATATTTGAAGTGGGTAGAGCCGAAGTATGGCATATCGCCGATACCGGGTCTGGCACACCAAGGAAGGCATCTGAAGAATGGCCTTCTGAATGGTTCTACATTGAAGACGTCGCGCTTCCTGACCCAGTTCGAAAGGGTCTTCCTGAATTTACGAGCGTTCCACTGAAGAAACGCCACAGTTGGCGTCCCCGGAGCCTTGAAGAGGATGACAACGTAGAAGTTCGTCAGCTCATGAGCAAGATAAAGACACTCGCTCAGTCCGGACTCACAGGTAATGGCGACCTCCATAGTACGGGGGGTTCAGCCGCTACAATACAGAGGGCTGCCAATGTGGCACTATAATGGAGAGGATGACGCCTCCCGCTGTGGCCGAAAGGGTCCGGATACCCCCGCCGCTCTGGCCAAAATATTGGCCGAGCTGTTTAAAGGGGAGGAAGAGGAATTTCTTCGCATTAAGCGCAGAGATGGGTATTCTATGTATGATCCTCCCAGTTGGGTAAGCCTCTATCCCTCCGTCTCACTCATTCCACTTTCGGACTACTTTTGATAAATTCCGAATCTGTTTGTTACGACAGCACTAGCGGAAGGTCACCGAAGGACTTCAAAGTCCCGCCCCACAGCTGGAGAACCATAACCGGGAGCTTGACCCCGAGTTCGAAGAGGATCCGGATATATATGTGGTGCTCGCGGAGGGGGTGTTTTACCAGGCGAGCTATGATGGCACAGAAGTGGCCATCACCGCCGACTACCCTGGCCTCCTTCCTGCTTCACACGTAAGTAATCAAGAGATACCTCCTCTAAAAGAGTGCTTTTATTCTGCCTCACCCACCGCACTGTCTTGTGCTCCGAGGAGGAAGCGTTCGGCAATTCCGAAGAGGTCGGCTCCCATGCCGGGCAAGCCTTTGAAGAGGAAGGCCAGTGAAGATACAACAAGGCTTTCATCGAAGAGGTACGGATTCATAAATATGTTCTTCAGCGGCTGCATCCAATTTTGAGTTGTTTGTCTAGCACCAGAAAAAGGGTTCGCCGAACTATGTCCGGGGGCCCGGCCGGCCGTGCTCCTGTCAACCGGGACTTAGATCCTGTCGGATAGACGGGGGTCGGTATGAGAACAACGCCGGATTGTCCTTCGGCCGAGGGTTCGGAAGACATGTCCGTCACCAACTCGGAAGTAGAAGGCGCCATGAGTCATCGGCGCTGCAGGGTTGTCTTACGAGACCCCATGTTCTCGGAAGAGGCATTCAATGCCTTCAGCTCGGGCGACGCCTACATCCGAGCTGCTCGAGATGGGCTTAGAAAAGCCACGAGGCAATATTTGACAGATGTGCAGGTAAGTCTTTGTCCAAAAAAGGATAACCATGTGCCCGTAGCCCCTGAGATTGAAAGCAGTTGGTACAACTGATTTGAGGATCGTTGTATAACCAGGTCCTTACCGAGAAGAATGGCCTACTAGCCCAAGAGCTGGAGCGGTGTCGGGCGCAGCTAAATGCTGCTACCACCGAACTGGAGAACTTCAAGAGGGCGTCTTCTGGTAACGTTCCCCTCCATCGAGGAACAATAATTGTATGCCAACTGTGCTAATACCGCTGCTGATCGCATGATAGGGTCGCCTGATCAACTTGCAGAGAAGTTGAAGATCGCCCAAGAGGGAGAAAGAGAGGCGAAAAGGCAACACGCCGCAGGCGAGCGTGTGCTGACCCGCGTCAGAGATGAGAAAAACAAGCTACAGGATTCCAACACTACATTGGGTGAGGAATTGAAAGATGTTCGAGCCCAGCTAGCCGATTCCGTGAAGGAGAACAAGAAGCTGCGGGGCGGCATATCCAGTATGTGTCTGAACTATTTATAAGTAGTTCGGAGATAAATGGAACTGATATAGTTATGTTTGCAGGTATATTGACGGGCCACCCTGAAGAGGAGGTGTCCGGATCATCAAGTGATCTGCTGCAAAGATTGTCGCAAGTGTACGAGCATGCTCGGCTGGCCATGCGGAGTGTTGCCAAGGCCTTATGGCCATCCGCCTCCCCTCCAGGAAGTATGGAGGAGCTTGTAGAGCTGTTCAAGGGAGCGCGGCGGCGTATCCGACTATGGAAGATATCGGCCTGCCGAGAGGGTGCGCGAGAGGCCTGGGCCATGGTGAAAATGCGATATACCAAGCTGGATCCTAATCACATGGCCCGGGTTGGACCGCTAGGGTCAAATGGGGAAGAAATTCCCGTTAGTTTAGTATATGACCAAGTAGAGGTGGCCGCCAAATATTCCGAACAGGATTGTAAGTTAGACTGCTTGTTGCACGGTGTAGAGGAGGAAGTGTTCGAGTCCAAGTGACTATGTACTTTCCTCGTCATGTGGAACTCTAGCTGAATTGTATATCATTTGTCATGGCAGACCTTTTCGCTTCAACCTCCTGACCCGAAGGTGCGGAGTGTTTCCGAATACCGTCGCGGCCGAATAGGCCGGGGTATGCATGGAAAACTAGGCGTAGGGTGTCGGTGTCAAAACCGGCGGATCTCGGGTAGGGGGTCCCGAACTGTACGTCTAAGGCGGATGGTAACAGGAGGCGGGGGACACAATGTTTACCCAGGTTCGGGCCCTCTCGATGCAGGTAATACCCTACTTCCTGCTTGATTGATCTTGATGATATGAGTATTACAAGAGTTGACCTACCACGAGATCGTAGAGGCTAAACCCTAGAAGCTAGCCTATGATTATGATTGTTGTTGTCCTACGGACTAAACCCTCCGGTTTATATAGACACCAGAGGGGGCTAGGGTTACACAGAGTCGGTTACAAGGGAGGATATCTACATATCTGAATTGCCAAGCTTGCCTTCCACACAAAGGAGAGTCCCACCCGGTCACGGGACGAAGTCTTCAATCTTGTACCTTCATAGTCCAACAGTCCGGCCAAAGTATATAGTCTGGCTGTCCGAGTACCCCCTAATCCAGGACTCCCTCAGTAGCCCCTGAACCAGGCTTCAATGACGATGAGTTCGGCGCGCTGATTGTCTTCGACATTGCAAGGCGGGTTCTTCTCCAAATCCCGAGTACCTGTCGAGTAGTGTCTGGCTTCCCATGAATGTTGCACTCCTCGGCTTCTGCGCCTAATAATGGCTATCGTCCACGTGTCGAGCGAATGCGAGAAGTCGGGGCATTTTTACACTTGCCACCCTAACCATGTGAGTAAATCGTCTATTTAAAGAGCCGGGGATCCTCAGATCCAGATCACACCATCCTCCCACAGCGAGTATCCATCGGAGCGCGCCTGGAAAAGCCCATCCCATCATGGCCGGCCATCGCAACTCCTCCTCTCGCTCCCATAGCACTAAGCCAGGCAATTGGGAGAAGTGTTCCGTCCCCCACAGCCAATTAGTAGAGTTAAAGACCCAGGGGTTTCTCCCTCCTGCGTATATGGTCCCTGTCCGAGCCGGACTAGCCACTTACAATGGCGGGGAGCAAGCGGAGAGCTTTCCCAACCCATCCATGGGGGAGCGGGTATGCCTTGTCCCTTACCTATTAAGGGGACTTGGATTTCCAATCCATCTATTCCTCCGCGGGCTCCTGGAGTTCTACGGCCTCCAGCTGCATAACTTTACTCCCGCCTCCATATTACACATTGCTGGCTACGTCGCCCTTTGTGAGCTGTTTCTGGGCTGCGAAACTCATTTCGAGCTATGGCAGAGGCTATTCTGCCTCGTGCCCCGTACACAGGAGGGGTCAATGTATCAAGTGGGCGGAGCCGAAATATGGCACATCGCCGGGACCGGATACCTATTCGGTACTCCGAAGAAGACATCCGAAGGCTGGCCTTCGGAGTGGTTTTATATGGAGGACGTCCCCCTTCCGGACTCTATCCGGATGGGCCTTCCTGAGTTCAATAACGCCCCTTTGAAGAAACACCGCAGTTGGCCCCCTCGGAGCCCCCAGGAGGAAGATAACAGAGAGGTCCTTTACCTGATGGGCCGGATAAAAATGCTGGCCAAATCAGGACTGACAATAATCGAGGTTGTGTCAATATGTATAATGCGGGGGTGCAGCCACTTAAATATCGAGGACAACCCATGTGGCACTTCAATGGAGAAGATGATGCCACCCGCTGCGGCCGTAAAGGTCCAGACTCCGCCGCTGCTCTTGCGAAAATACTGTCCGATTTATATAAAGGAGAGGAAGAGGAGTTCATCCACATTAAGCCACGGGATGGATTCTCCATGTACAACCCCCCAAACTGGGTGAGCTGTTACTTTTTACTCCAGACCTTCCCGCATTCTTCGTCATAAATATTTACCTTGCTATTTCATAGCAGGAACTGCGAAAAGCTGTGAGGGAGGTCCACAACCCGTCTCCACAGCCAGAGGACCCTGACCGGGCCCTCGACCCCGGACTCGAAGAAGATCCGGACATATTTGTGGCTTAAAAGGAAGGTGGTCAGGACTGAGACGCCGTCGCAGAGGTATGAAAAAGAACCCTGCTCCGTGGTTGTCGTTTTAAAAATATAATAACGTCCATGGTTCCCGGCAGGAAAAACGCTCGCCGGACCGTATCCGGAGAGCCTGCCGGCCACGCCTCCACTAGCCGGGCTCCGGAGCCGGACTCAGAGGCAGATGCTAACGTGGGGACAACGACGAATGTTCCTCCTACAGAGGATGCGGATAGGCTGTCTGCTACAAATTCCGAAGTGGAGAGTGCCATGAATCACAGGCGTCGCCGGGCCGTACTCCGCGACCCTGGTTTCTCTGAAGAGGCGTTCGATGCCTTCAACTCAGGGGACGCATACATCCGAGCTGCTCAAAATGGTCTTGCCAGAGCCACAGACCAGTATGTAAAGGATATACGGGTAAGAAAATCTGATAATAATGTATATTAGTAGCCCTTGAGACTTGAAACAGTTGGCACAACTGATTTAAGGATCATTATTTGTGTAGGTTCTTACAGAGAAGAATACCCAGTTGTCTCACAACTGCACGAACAAGTTCGGCAGGTGATGCAGGGCATTGCCCAGGCCTTGTGGCCATCCGCCTGCCTGCCAGGAGGCATGGGGGAGCTCGTAGAGATGCTCAAGGGAGCGCGGCGGCGCTTCCGATTATGGAAGATATCTGCTTGCCGACAAGGTGCAAGGGAAGCCTCGGCCATGGTGAAGACTTGATATACCAGGGCTGACCCGAACCACATGGCCGAGGTCGGACCTATGGGGTCTGATAAGAAAGAGATCCCCGTCAGTTTGGTGTATGACCAGGTGAAATTAGCCGCAAAGTATTCCCAACAGGATTGTAGGCTAGACAGCCTGTTGGATGGTATAGAAGAAGAATTTAGTCAGTCTAAGTGACTGTGTACTTCAAGTGACATATATTGTCCCTAGCCGGATTGTAAATCATTTGTCATGGCGGACCTTTTCGCTTCGACCTCCGGACCCGACAGTCCGGAGTGTATCCGAATACCCGCTCAGTTATGTAAAAACCGGGGTACTAGGTCATGATGCCACTGTTGGGGAACGTAGCAGAAATTCAAAATTTTCTACGCATAACCAAGATCAATCTATGGAGTAATCTAGCAACGAGGGGAAGGGGAGTGCATCTACATACCATTGTAGATCGCGATGCGGAAGCGTTGCAAGAACGCGGATGAAGGAGTCGTACTCGTAGCGATTCAGATCGCGGTTGATTCCGATCTAAGCACCGAACCACGGCGCCTCCGCGTTCAACACACGTGCAGCCCGGTGACGTCTCCCATGCCTTGATCCAGCAAGGAGAGAGGGAGAGGTTGGGGAAGACTCCGTCCAGCAGCAGCACGACGGCGTGGTGGTGATGGAGGAGCGTGGCAATCCCGCAGGGCTTCGCCAAGCACCGCGGGAGAGGAGGAAGACATGGAAGAGGGGAAGGGCTGCGCCAACACTTGGGTTGGTGTTGCCCTCCCACCCCCACATATATATAGGGGCAAGGGAGAGGGGGGCCGGCCCCCTCAGATCCAATCTGAGGAGGGGGCGGCGGCCAGGGGGGTTGCCTTGCCCCCCAAGGCAAGGGGGGCGCCTCCCCTTAGGGTTCCCCCAAACCCCCAGGCGCATGGGCCCTGGGAGGGAAGGAGCCGACCCCACTAAGGGGCTGGTCCCTCTCCACATACAGCCCATAGGGCCCTCCGGGGCTGGTGTCCCCTCCCGGTGGACCCCCGGAACCCTCCGGTGGTCCCGGTACATTACCGGTGACGCCCGAAACTCTTCCGGTGGCCAAAACGGGACTTCCCATATATAAATCTTTACCTCCGGACCATTCCGGAACTCCTCGTGATGTCCGGGATCTCATCCGGGACTCCTCGTGGTCCCGGTACATTACCGGTGATCCCGTTATCAATGACATCCAATGTCCATAGTCAGGAAACCATGACTATCTGTTGATCAACGAGCTAGTCAACTAGAGGCTTACTAGGGACACGTTGTGGTCTATGTATTCACACATGTATTACGATTTCCGGATAACACAATTATAGCATGAACAATAGACAATTATCATGAACAAAGAAATATAATAATAACCATTTATTATTGCCTCTAGGGCATATTTCCAACAGTATATCTATTCCCTATAACCCTAGCGTCATCGAACCTTAAGTGTGTAGACCCTACGGGTTCGGGAACCATGCAGACATGACCGAGACGTTCTGCGGCCAATAACCAACAGCGGGATCTGGATACCCATGTTGGCTCCCACATGTTCCACGATGATCTCATCGGATGAACCACGATGTCGGGGATTCAATCAATCCCGTATTCAATTCCCTTTGTCAATCGGTATGTTACTTGCCCGAGATTCGATCGTCGGTATCCCGATACCTTGTTCAATCTCGTTACCGGCAAGTCTCTTACTCGTTCCGTAACACATCATCCCGTGATCAACTCCTTGGTCACATTGTGCACATTATGATGATGTCCTACCGAGTGGGCCCAGAGATACCTCTCCGTTTACACGGAGTGACAAATCCCAGTCTCGATTCGTGCCAACCCAACAGACACTTTCGGAGATACCTGTAGTGCACCTTTATAGCCACCCAGTTACGTTGTGACGTTTGGTACACCCAAAGCATTCCTACGGTATCCGGGAGTTGCACAATCTCATGGTCTAAGGAAATGACACTTGACATTAGAAAAGCTCTTAGCAAACGAACTACACGATCTTGTGCTAGGCTTAGGATTGGGTCTTGTCCATCACATCATTCTCCTAATGATGTGATCCCGTTATCAACGACATCCAATGTCCATGGTCAGGAAACCGTAACCATCTATTGATCAACGAGCTAGTCAACTAGAGGCTTACTAGGGACATGGTGTTGTCTATGTATCCACACATGTATCTGAGTTTCCTATCAATACAATTCTAGCATGGATAATAAATGATTATCATGAACAAGGAAATATAATAATAACCAATTTATTATTGCCTCTAGGGCATATTTCCAACAGTCTCCCACTTGCACTAGAGTCAATAATCTAGTTCACATCACCATGTGATTAACACTCACAGGTCACATCACCATGTGACCAACATCTAAAGATTTACTAGAGTCAACAATCTAGTTCACATCACTAGTTCTGGTTTGATCATGTTATGCTTGGGAGAGAGGTTATTAGTCAACGGGTCTGAACCTTTCAGATCCGTGTGTGCTTTACGAATATGTATGTCATCTTGTGGATGCTACCACGCGCTACTTGGAGCCATTTCAAATAACTGCTCTTATACGAATCCGGTTTACTACTCAGAGTCATCCGGATTAGTGTCAAAGTTCGCATCGACGTAACCCTTTACGACGAACTCCTTTTCACCTCCATAATCGAGAAAATTCCTTAGTCCACTAGATACTAAGGATAAGTTCGACCGCTGTCATGTGATCCATTCCCGGATCACTATTGTACCCCTTGACCAACTCATGGCAAGGCACACTACATGTGCGGTACACAGCATAGCATACTGTAGAGCCTACATCTAAAGCATAGGGGACGACCTTCGTCCTTTCTCTCTCTTCTGCTGTGGTCAGGCCTTGAGTCTTACTCAATACTCACACCTTGTAACACAGCCAAGAACTCCTTCTTTGCTGATCTATTTTTGAACTCTTTCAAAATCATGTCAAGGTGTGCGTTCTTTGAAAGTATCATCGGGCGTCTTGATCTATCTCTATAGATATTGATGCCCAATATGTAAGCAGCTTTATCCAGGTCTTCCTTTGAAAAACTCCTTTCAAACAACCCTTTATGCTTTCCAGAAATTTTACATCATTTCGGATCAACAATATATCATTCACATATACTTATCAGAAATGTTGTAGCGCTCCCACTCACTTTATTGTAAATACAAGTTTCTAACAAACTTTGTATAAACCCAAAATCTTTGATCATCTCATCAAAGCGTACATTCCAACTCCAAGATGCTTACTCCAGTCCTTAGAAGGATTGCTGGAGCATTGCATACTTGTTAGCATTTTTCAGTATTGACAAAACCTTCTGGTTGTATCACATACAACCTTTCCTCAAGAAAATCGTCGAGGAAACAATGTTTTGACATCCTATCTGCAAGATTTCATAAATAATGCAGTAACTGCTAATATAATTCCAACAGACTCTTAGCATCGCTACGAGTGAGAAAGTCTCATCGTAGTCAACTCCTTGAACTTGTCGAAAAACATCTTAACGACAAGCCGAGCTTTCTTAATGGTGACACTTATCATAATTGTTTGTCTTCCTTTTAAAATCCATCTGCACCCAATAGCCTTACGACTATCAAGTAGTTCATGGATCCTCTCTCGGATTTTTTGGCCTCGAGCCATTCGTCGGAATCCGGGCCCACCATCGCTTCTCCATAGCTCGTAGGTTCATTGTTGTCTAGCAACATGACTTCCAAGACTGGATTATGTACCACTCTGAAGTAGTACGCATCCTTGTCGTCCTACGAGGTTTGGTAGTGACTTGATCCGAAGTTTCGTGATCACTATCATAAGCTTCCACTTCAATTGGTGTAGGTGCCACAGGAACAACTTCTTGTGCCCTGCTACACACTAGTTGAAGTGACGGTTCAATAACCTCATCAAGTCTCCACCATCCTCCCACTCAATTCTTTCGAGAGAAACTTTTCCTCGAGAAAGGACCTGTTTCTAGAAACAATCACCTTGCTTCCGGATCTGAAATAGGAGGTATACCCAACTGTTTTGGGTATTCTACGAAGATGCATTTATCCGCTTTGGGTTCGAGCTTATCAGCCTGAAACTTTTTCACATAAGCATCGCAGTCCCAAACTTTTAAGAAACGACAACTTAGGTTTCTCTAAACGGTGTCGTCTCAACGGAATTGCGTGGTGCCCTATTTAAAGTGAATGCGGTTGTCTCTAATGCCTAACCCATAAATGATAGTGGTAATTCGATAAGAGACATCATGGTATGCACCATACCCAATAGGGTGCAGTTATGATGTTTGGACACACCATCACACTGTGGTGTTCCAGGCGGTATTAATTGTGAAGCACTTTCCACAATGTCTTAATTGTGTGCCAAACTCGTAACTCAGATATCTCTATGATCATATCATAGACATTTTATCCTCTTGTCACGACGATCTTCAACTTCACTCTGAAATTACTTGAACCTTTCAATAATTCAAACTTGTGTTTCATCAAGTAAATATTCTCAGCATCTACTCAAATCATCTGTGAAGTAAGAACATATCGATATCCACTGCGTGCCTCAGCACTCATTGGACTGCACACATCAAATGTATTACTTCCAACAAGTTGCTCTCTTGTTCCATCTTACTGAAAACGAGGCCTTTCAGTCATCTTGCCCATGTGGTATGATTTGCATGTCTCAAGTGATTCAAAATCAAGTGAGTCCAAACGATCCATCTGCATGGAGTTTCTTCATGCATATATACCAATAGACATGGTTCGCATGTCTCAATCTTTTCAAAAACGAGTGAGTCCAAAGATCCATCTACATGGAGCTTCTTCATGCGTTCTATACCAATATGACTCAAATGGCAGTGCCACAAGTATGTGGTACTATCATTACTATTTTATATCTTTTGGCACGAACATGTGTATCACTGCGATCGAGATTCATTTTAGGTGCAAGACCATTGAAGGTATTATTCAAATAAACAGAGTAACCATTATTCTCCTTAAATGAATAACCGTATTGCGATAAACATAATCCAATCATGTTTATGCTCAACGCAAACACCAAATAACAATTATTTAGGTTTAACACCAATCTCGATGGTAGAGGGAGCATGCGATGCTTGATCACATCAACCTTGGAAACACTTCCAACACATATCGTCATCTCACCTTTAGCTAGTTTCCGTTTATTCCGCAGCTTTTATTTCGAGTTACTAACACTTAGCAACCGAACCGGTATCTAATACCCTGGTGCTGCTAGGAGTACTAGTAAGTACACATTCATATAATGTATATCCAATATACTTCTGTCGACCTTGCCTGCCTTCTCATCTACCAAGTATCTAGGGTAGTTCTGCCTCAGTGACCGTTTCCCTCATTACAGAAGCACTTAGTCTCGGGTTTGGGTTCAACCTTGGGATTCTTCACTAGAGCAGCAAATGATTTGCTGTTTCATGAAGTATCCCTTTGCCCTTGCCCTTCTAGAAACTAGTGGTTTTACTAACCATCAACAATTGATGCTCCTTCTTGATTTCTACTTTCGCGGTGTCAAACATCGTAAGTTGCTCAAGGATCATCATGTCTATCCCTGATATGTTATAGTTCATCACGAAGCTCTAATAGCTTGGTGGCAGTGACTATGGAGAACCATCACTATCTCATCTGGAAGATTAACTCCCACTCGATTCAAGCGATTGTGGTACTCAGACAATCTAAGCACATGCTCAACGATTGAGCTTTTCTCCCTTACTCTGCAGGCTTAAGAAACTTGTCAGAGGTCTCATACCTCTTGACGTGGGCACTAGTCTGAAATCCCAATTTCAGTCCTTGGAACATCTCATATGTTCTGCGACGTTTCAAAAACGTCTTTGGTGCCACAATTCTAAACCGTTAGCATTACGCACTGAACTATCACGTAGTCATCAAAACGTGTATGTCAGATGTTTCGCAACATCTACAGACGACGCTGAGGTTCAGCACACCGAGCGGTGCATTAAGGACATAAGCCTTCTGTGCAGCAATGAGGACAATCCTCAGTTCACGGACCCAGTCCGCATAATTGCTACTATCAACTTTCAACTAAATTTTTCTCTAGGAACATATCTTTAAACAGTAGAGCTAAAGCGTAAGCTATGACATAATTTGCAAAGACCTTTTGACTATGTTCATGATAATTAAGTTCATCTGATTATTTAATGAACTCCCACTCAGATAGACATCCCTCTAGTCATCTAAGTGATACATGATCCGAGTCAAACTAGGCCGTGTCCGATCATCACGTGAGACGGACTAGTCATCATCGGTGAACATCTCCATGTTGATCGCATCTACTATACGACTCATGTTCGACCTTTCGATCTCTTGTGTTCCGAGGCCATGTATGTACATGCTAGGCTCGTCAAGTCAACCTAAGTGTTTCGCATGTGTTCCGAGGCCATGTCTGTGCATGCTAGGCTCGTCAACACCCGTTGTATTCGAACGTTAGAATCTATCACACCCGATCATCACGTGGTGCTTCGAAACAACGAACCTTCGCAACGGTGCACAGTTAGGGGGAACACGTCTCTTGAAATTTTAGTGAGGGATCATCTTATTTATGCTACCATCGTTCTAAGCAAATAAGATATAGACATGACAAACATCACATGCAAATCATAAGGTGACATGATATGGCTAATATCATCTTGCGCCTTTTGATCTCCATCTTCGAGGCGCAGCATGATCACCTTCGTCACCGGCATGACACCATGATCTCCATCATCATGATCTCCATCATCGTGTCTTCATGAAGTTGTCTCGCCAACTATTACTTCTACTACTATGGCTAACGGTTAGCAATAAAGTAAAGTAATTACATGGCGTTTTCATTGACACGCAGGTCATACAATAAATTAAGACAACTCCTATGGCTCCTTCCGGTTGTCATACTCATCGACATGCAAGTCGTGATTCCTATTACAAGAACATGATCAATCTCATACATCACATATATCATTCATCACATCCTTTTGGCCATATCACATCACATAGCATACCCTGCAAAAACAAGTTAGACGTCCTCTAATTGTTGTTGCATGTTTTACGTGGCTGCTATGGGTTTCTAGCAAGAACGTTTCTTACCTACGCAAAAGCCACAACGTGATATGCCAATTTCTATTTACCCTTCATAAGGACCCTTTTCATCGAATCCGATCCGACTAAAGTGGGAGAGACAGACACCCGCTAGCCACCTTATGCAACTAGTGCATGTCAGTCGGTGGAACCTGTCTCACGTAAGAGTACGTGTAAGGTCGGTCCGGGCCGCTTCATCCCACGATGCCGCCGAATCAAGATAAGACTAGTAACGGCAAGTAAATTGACAAAATCGACGCCCACAACTACTTTGTGTTCTACTCGTGCATAGAAACTACGCATAGACCTAGCTCATGATGCCACTGTTGGGGAACGTAGCAGAAATTCAAAATTTTCTACGCATCACCAAGATCAATCTATGGAGTAATCTAGCAACGAGGGGAAGGGGAGTGCATCTACATACCATTGTAGATCGCGATGCGGAAGCGTTGCAAGAACGCGGATGAAGGAGTCGTACTCGTAGCGATTCAGATCGCGGTTGATTCCGATCTAAGCACCGAACCACGGCGCCTCCGCGTTCAACACACGTGCAGCCCGGTGACGTCTCCCACGCCTTGATCCAGCAAGGAGAGAGGGAGAGGTTGGGGAAGACTCCGTCCAGCAGCAGCACGACGGCGTGGTGGTGATGGAGGAGCGTGGCAATCCCGCAGGGCTTCGCCAAGCACCGCGGGGAGAGGAGGAAGACATGGAAGAGGGGAAGGGCTGCGCCAACACTTGGGTTGGTGTTGCCCTCCCACCCCCACATATATATAGGGGCAAGGGAGAGGGGGGCCGGCCCCCTCAGATCCAATCTGAGGAGGGGGCGGCGGCCAGGGGGGTTGCCTTGCCCCCCAAGGCAAGGGGGGCGCCTCCCCTTAGGGTTCCCCCAAACCCCCAGGCGCATGGGCCCTGGGAGGGAAGGCGCCGACCCCACTAAGGGGCTGGTCCCTCTCCACATACAGCCCATAGGGCCCTCCGGGGCTGGTGGCCCCTCCCGGTGGACCCCCGGCACCCTCCGGTGGTCCCGGTACATTACCGGTGACGCCCGAAACTCTTCCGGTGGCCAAAACGGGACTTCCCATATATAAATCTTTACCTCCGTACCATTCCGGAACTCCTCGTGATGTCCGGGATCTCATCCGGGACTCCGAACAACATTCGGTAACCACGTATATGTTGGGGATCGTAGCAGAATTTTAAAATTTCCTACGCATCACCAAGATCCATCTATGGAGTATACTAGCAACGAGGGGAAAGGAGTGCATCTACATACCCTTGTAGATCGCGAGCGGAAGCGTTCCAATGAACGGGGTTGATGGAGTCGTACTCGCCGTGATCCAAATCACCGATGACCGAGTGCCGAACGGACGACACCTCCGCGTTCAACACACGTACGGAGCAGCGACGTCTCCTCCTTCTTGATCCAGCAAGGGGGAAGGAGAGGTTGATGGAGATCCAGCAGCACGACGGCGTGGTGGTGGAAGTAGCGGGATCCCGGCAGGGCTTCGCCAAGCACAAACGGGACAGAGAGGTGTTGCAGGGGGAGAGGGAGGCGCCAGGGGCTGTGGTGCTGCTGCCCTCCCTCCCCCCACTATATATAGGGACCCCGGGGGGCGCCGGCCCTGGGAGATCAGATCTCCAAGGGGGGGGGGGGCGGCGGCCAAGGGGGAAGGGGGGTGGCTTCCCCCCCAAGCCAAGTAGGGCGCCCCCACCCCTAGGGTTTCCAACCCTAGGCGCAGGGGGAGGCCCATGGGGGGGGGCGCCCCAGCCCACTAAGGGCTGGTTCCCTTCCCACTTCAGCCCATGGGGCCCTCCGGGATAGGTGGCCCCACCCGGTGGACCCCCGGGACCCTTCCGGTGGTCCCGGTACAATACCGATAACCCCCGAAACTTTCCCGGTGGCCGAAACTGGACTTCCTATATATAATTCTTCACCTCCGGACCATTTCGGAACTCCTCGTGACGTTCGGGATCTCATCCGCGACTCCGAACAACTTTCGGGTTTCCGCATACTAATATCTCTATAACCCTAGCGTCACCGAACCTTAAGTGTGTAGACCCTACGGGTTCGGGAGACATGCAGACATGACCGAGACGCCTCTCCGGTCAATAACCAACAGCGGGATCTTGATACCCATGTTGGCTCCCACATGTTCCACGATGATCTCATCGGATGAACCACGATGTCGAGGATTCAATCAATCCCGTATACAATTCCCTTTGTCAATCGGTACGTTACTTGCCCGAGATTCGATCGTCGGTATCCCAATACCTTGTTCAATCTCGTTACCGGCAAGTCACTTTACTCGTACCGCAATGCATGATCCCATGGCTAACTCCTTAGTCACATCGAGCTCATTATGATGATGCATTACCGAGTGGGCCCAGAGATACCTCTCCGTCATACGGAGTGACAAATCCCAGTCTCGATCCGTGCCAACCCAACAGACACTTTCGGAGATACCCGTAGTGTACCTTTATAGTCACCCAGTTACGTTGTGACATTTGGCACACCCAAAGCACTCCTACGGTATCCGGGAGTTGCACGATCTCATGGTCTAAGGAAATGATACTTGACATTGGAAAAGCTCTAGCAAATGAACTACACGATCTTTTGTGCTATGCTTAGGATTGGGTCTTGTCCATCACATCATTCTCCTAATGATGTGATCCCGTTATCAATGACATCCAATGTCCATAGTCAGGAAACCATGACTATCTGTTGATCAACGAGCTAGTCAACTAGAGGCTTACTAGGGACACGTTGTGGTCTATGTATTCACACATGTATTACGATTTCCGGATAACACAATTATAGCATGAACAATAGACAATTATCATGAACAAAGAAATATAATAATAACCATTTATTATTGCCTCTAGGGCATATTTCCAACAGTATATCTATTCCCTATAACCCTAGCATCATCGAACCTTAAGTGTGTAGACCCTACGGGTTCGGGAAGCATGCAGACATGACCGAGACGTTCTGCGGCCAATAACCAACAGCGGGATCTGGATACCCATGTTGGCTCCCACATGTTCCACGATGATCTCATCGGATGAACCACGATGTCGGGGATTCAATCAATCCCGTATTCAATTCCCTTTGTCAATCGGTATGTTACTTGCCCGAGATTCGATCGTCGGTATCCCGATACCTTGTTCAATCTCGTTACCGGCAAGTCTCTTTACTCTTTCCGTAACACATCATCCCGTGATCAACTCCTTGGTCACATTGTGCACATTATGATGATGTCCTACCGAGTGGGCCCAGAGATACCTCTCCGTTTACACGGAGTGACAAATCCCAGTCTCGATTCGTGCCAACCCAACAGACACTTTCGGAGATACCTGTAGTGCACCTTTATAGCCACCCAGTTACGTTGTGACGTTTGGTACACCCAAAGCATTCCTACGGTATCCGGGAGTTGCACAATCTCATGGTCTAAGGAAATGACACTTGACATTAGAAAAGCTCTTAGCAAACGAACTACACGATCTTGTGCTAGGCTTAGGATTGGGTCTTGTCCATCACATCATTCTCCTAATGATGTGATCCCGTTATCAACGACATCCAATGTCCATGGTCAGGCCGTAACCATCTATTGATCAACGAGCTAGTCAACTAGAGGCTTACTAGGGACATGGTGTTGTCTATGTATCCACACATGTATCTGAGTTTCCTATCAATACAATTCTAGCATGGATAATAAATGATTATCATGAACAAGGAAATATAATAATAACCAATTTATTATTGCCTCTAGGGCATATTTCCAACAGTCTCCCACTTGCACTAGAGTCAATAATCTAGTTCACATCACCATGTGATTAACACTCACAGGTCACATCACCATGTGACCAACATCTAAAGATTTACTAGAGTCAACAATCTAGTTCACATCACTAGTTCTGGTTTGATCATGTTATGCTTGGGAGAGAGGTTATTAGTCAACGGGTCTGAACCTTTCAGATCCGTGTGTGCTTTACGAATATCTATGTCATCTTGTGGATGCTACCACGCGCTACTTGGAGCCATTTCAAATAACTGCTCTTATACGAATCCGGTTTACTACTCAGAGTCATCCGGATTAGTGTCAAAGTTCGCATCGACGTAACCCTTTACGACGAACTCCTTTTTCACCTCCATAATCGAGAAAATTCCTTAGTCCACTAGATACTAAGGATAAGTTCGACCGCTGTCATGTGATCCATTCCCGGATCACTATTGTACCCCTTGACCAACTCATGGCAAGGCACACTACATGTGCGGTACACAGCATAGCATACTGTAGAGCCTACGTCTAAAGCATAGGGGACGACCTTCGTCCTTTCTCTCTCTTCTGCTGTGGTCAGGCCTTGAGTCTTACTCAATACTCACACCTTGTAACACAGCCAAGAACTCCTTCTTTGCTGATCTATTTTTGAACTCTTTCAAAATCATGTCAAGGTGTGCGTTCTTTGAAAGTATCATCGGGCGTCTTGATCTATCTCTATAGATATTGATGCCCAATATGTAAGCAGCTTTATCCAGGTCTTCCTTTGAAAAACTCCTTTCAAACAACCCTTTATGCTTTCCAGAAATTTTACATCATTTCGGATCAACAATATGTCATTCACATATACTTATCAGAAATGTTGTAGCGCTCCCACTCACTTTATTGTAAATACAAGTTTCTAACAAACTTTGTATAAACCCAAAATCTTTGATCATCTCATCAAAGCGTACATTCCAACTCCAAGATGCTTACTCCAGTCCTTAGAAGGATTGCTGGAGCATTGCATACTTGTTAGCATTTTTCAGGATTGACAAAACCTTCTGGTTGTATCACATACAACCTTTCCTCAAGAATGCGGAGCGGGCTTTTGCCACGTCACGCTCCTCCTCCAGGGCATCCAAACTGTCCTGCCGATCAAGCCCGGCTTCTTTCTCTTCGTACATGCGCACTCGAGGTGAGTCATGAATGATGTCGCAGGGAAGTACCGCCTCTGCGCCGTACACCATAAAAAAGGTGTGTATCTGGTAGTGCGATTCGGCATGGTCCGCGGCCCCCATAGTACGGAGTCGAGCTCCTCGACCCAGTGCTTATATTATTCCTTCAGGGATCACACTAATCTGGGTTTAATGCCGCTCATAATAAGACCATTTGCTCGCTCGACTTGACCGTTTGTTTGGGGGTGATAGACGGAGGCATAATCGAGCTTGATGCCCATGTTGCCGCACCAAGTTTTACCTCGTCGGCTGTAAAGTTCGAGCCGTCATCAGTGATGATGCTGTGGGGGACTCCATAACGGTGTACAACCCCGGATATGAAGTCTATCACTGGTCCGGACTCGGCCGTTTTAACTGGTTTGGCTTCTATCCATTTGGTGAATTTATCCACCATGACCAATAGGTACTTTTTCTTATGGCTTCCTCCTTTAAGGGGTCCGACCATATCAAGCCCCCAGACCGCAAAGGGCCAAGTAATGGGGATTTTTTGGAGAGCGGTAGGTGGCATATGGCTTTGGTTTGCAAAAAGCTGGCAACCGACGCAATGCTGGACGAGGTCCTGTGCGTCTGCTCGGGCCGTTGGGCAGTAAAAACCTGTACGGAAGGCCTTGCTTACAAGGGCCCGAGCTGCGGCGTGGTGGCCGCCGAGTCCAGCATGAATTTCTGCCAAAAGTTGCCGTCCTTCCTCTTCGGAGATGCACCTTTGAAGTACTTCGGTAGCGCTTTTCTTATAAAGCTCTCCCTCGTGGAACTTGTAGGCTTTAGACCGCCACACAATGCAACGTGCCTCGTTTGGGTCCTCAGGGAGTTCTTGCCTAGTTAGGTAAGCCAAGAAGGGTTCTGTCCACGGGGCGATGACAGCCATAATCACATGGGCCAAAGGTGTTATTTCGGTGGCAGAGCCTCCGATTACGTCAGAGTGTTCGGGATCTGGCGTTGTGGCCGGATCCGGACTGTTGATGCCGGTCTCCCCTTCCCACACCACGGATGGCTTAAACAGCCTTTCCAAGAAGATATTAGGTGGGACAGGGTCGCGCTTAGCGCCGATGCGGGCGAGGATATCCGCCGCTTGATTGTTTTCTCGGACCACATGGTGGAATTCGAGCCCCTCGAACCGAGCTGACATTTTGAGGACGGCGTTGCGGTAAGCCGCCATTTTTGGGTCCTTCGCGTCAAAGTCTCCATTTATTTGAGATATTGCGAGGTTCGAATCCCCACGCACCTCTAGGCGTTGAATGCCCATGGAGACTGCCATCCGGAGGCCATGCAATAGGGCCTCATATTCTGCTGCATTGTTGGAGTCTGTGTATAATATTTGGAGTACATATTGGACTGTGTCTCCGGTGGGGGATGTCAGGACGACGCCCCCCCAGACCGGACAACATCTTAGAGCCGTCAAAGTGCATGATCCAATTGGAGTATGCGCCGTACTCTTTAGGGAGTTCGGCTTCTGTCCATTTGGCGACGAGATCAGCCAGTACTTGTGACTTAATGGCTCGCTGTGGTTTGTATGTTATGTCGAACGGGAGGAGCTCAATAGCCCATTTAGCAATCCGGCCCGTGGCATCGCGGTTATTTATTATGTCGTTGAGTGGTACTTCAGAGGCCACCGTAATTGAACACTCTTGAAAGTAGTGTTGTAGTTTCCGGGATGCCATGAAGACCGCGTATGCTATCTTTTGATAATGGGGGTACCGTGATTTGCATGGGGTGAGGACAGTGGATACGTAGTATACCGGCTTTTGAAGCGGGAACTTATGTCCGTCCGTCTCTCGTTCGACGACGAGCACTGCGCTTACAACTTGGTGTGTTGCCGCTATATATAACAGCATTGGTTCGCCGATATTTGGCGCGGCCAAGATTGGGTTGCTGGCCAAGACGGATTTTATTTCTTCCAATCCGGCCGTGGTCGCATCTGTCCACTCAAAGTGTTCGGTGCGTCGAAGAAGGCGATAAAGAGGTAGTGCCTTTTCTCCCAATCGGGAGATAAAGCGGCTTAAGGCAGCCACGCATCCAGTTAATTTCTGGATTTGCTTGAGGTCTGTTGGGATAGCCAACTGTGACAGAGCTCGGATTTTGGCCGGATTTGCTTCAATTCCTCTATTGGAAACGATGAAGCCCAAGAGCTTACCGGCGGGCACGCCAAAAACGCATTTTTCTGGGTTGAGCTTGATGTCATATGTTCGGAGATTGTCGAACGTGAGCCTCAAGTCGTCTATTAAGGATTCGACGTGTCTGGTTTTAATGACCACATCGTCTACGTATGCCTCCACTGTTTTGCCGATTTGTGTTTCCAGGCATGTCTGAATCATGCGTTGATAGGTTGCACCGGCGTTTTTGAGCCCGAAAGGCATGGTGTTAAAACAGAAGGGGCCGTATGGAGTGATGAATGCCGTTGCGGCTTGATTGGACTCCGCCATCTTAATTTGATGGTACCCGGAGTATGCGTCGAGGAAACACAATAAGTCGTGTCCTGCGGTAGCGTCGATAATTTGATCGATGCGGGGGAGGGGGAAGGGATCCTTGGGGCAAGCCTTGTTAAGGTCCTTGAAATCCACACATAGGCGCCAGGAGTTTTCCTTCTTTGGTACCATCACCAGGTTTGCTAGCCAGTCCAGATGTTTTATTTCTCTAATGAATCCGGCCTCGAGTAACTTGTCCAGCTCTTCTCCCATGGCTTGTCGCTTAGGCCCAGAGAAACGCCGAAGAGTCTGCTTGACCGGCTTGAACCCCTTTAGAATGTTAAGGCTATGCTCGGCCAGCCTGCGTGGGATTCCTGGCATGTCCGAAGGATGCCAGGCGAAGATGTCCCAGTTCTCGCGCAAGAACTCCCGCAGTGCGGCGTCTGTTATGGGGTTCAGCTGTGCCCCGATGGATGCTATTTTTGTAGGGTCCGTTGGGTGGACTTGGAATTTGACTATTTCGTCCGCTGGTTTAAAAGAGGTGGACTTGGGTCTTTTGTCGAGTATCATGTCGTCCCTGTCCACCGTGGAGCGCAGCGCAGTTAGTTCTTCGGCCGCAGGCTTCGGATAACGCCTCGAGGGCCAGTGTGGCGGTTTTATTTTCGGCGTGGAGTGCTATGTCCAGATCACTAGCTAGAGTGATGATTCCATTGGGCCCGGGCATTTTGAGCTTCATGTACCCGTAATGGGGTATAGCTTGGAAGATCGTGAATGCCTCCCGCCCTAAAACGGCGTGGTATCCGCTACTGAATGGGGCCTCTTGGAATGTGATTTCTTCGGACCTATAATTCTCCGGCGTGCCGAATACCACATCTAGTGTGATTTTTCCCGCACGTCGTGCCCCCGACTAGGGATGGTTCCTCTGAAGGTCGTGCTGCTTTGCTCAATGCGGCTCTTGTCTATTTCCATTTTGTTAAGAGTCTCCTCGTAGATGAGGTTTAATCCGCTGCCACCGTCCATGAGCACTTTAGTAAGCCAGAAGCCATCCACAATTGGACTAAGGATCAAAGCAGCTGGTGCTCGGGCTGTGCGGAATTGAGGTTCGTCACTGGCATTAAAGGTTATGGCTGTATCGTTCCATGGATTTATTGCTGCAACGTGGCAGACTTCGGCAAAGCTGCGGAGTGCTCGCTTGCGCCTATTATTCGGGGCGAAGGTCTCGAAGACTATCAATACTGTATTGTTATTTTCCACGGGATGGTGCTCTGTGGTATTGTTGATGAGGAGATCCTTGCCGCTCTTGGCCACCTGCCGGAGTATCCAACATGCTCTAAGGATGTGTGTTGGCATGGTGTCCGGTGTACTGTGAATTTTGCATGGCCCATTGAGCCATCCCTCCAATACAGTTCCACGCCCTGTAGTGGGCTTTGGTTTCTTTGTAATTGGATTGGGTGACTTACGAGAGTACACCCTTTTAGTTCGGACGGGGGGTTTAGTGAGAGCTAGAGGATCCCAGAATTTTGTTTGGGTTTTCCAGGCGCTTTCCATCGCACAGTACTTCTGTACTATGGCCGCCAAGTCAGCGAAGTGTGCTATGTCACGGCGACTTATGGCGTTGAGGATTCCCTTGTTCGTGCAATTTTTGCAAAAGAATGAAATTGCGTCTTCCTCGCGGCAGTCCTTGACCTTGCTCATTACAAGGAGGAATTTGGCCCAATAGTGATGTACTATCTCTTGGGGCTCTTGTCTAATGTGGGAAAGATCACTTATGTCTGGGTGGGTGGGTAGATTTAGGTCCAAACCCTGACCCGATCTGAGACCCAGGGGCGGAGGAGTTTCTGAGCTTGGCAGTTCGGGCTCCGGGATGTTGCCCAATAGTTCTGGCCCGCTGTCTGATTCTAGGTTCGAAGCTTGGGCCATCTCCTCCCGTAGACGGGTATCCGGCTCGGAGAGCTCGGGAATCCGGACATAGTTTGTCCTCAAAATAGAGGAAGAATTGCTACATTGCTCCTCCACCACCGCTATGGGTGACCGGCGCAGAGTTAATGTCCCTTTGGTCGGGTTTAAGCCCGATCCGATCATAGTCTGTAGCGACTCCCAGGGCGGTGATGCGATCCAAGAGCTCGTTCAAGGCAGAGAGCTGCGTTGGATCCATCTGCTCGGCGAATCCCGAGCCGACGTGGAGGCTGGTTTGGATGACCCAAGAAGTCATCGTCGGCGTGACGGTCGAATGGGCGGTCATGACGAAGCCGCCTAGTCGGAGAGTTTGGCCTACAGCCAGGGCTCCCCCAGAGGTAATGTTGTCCTTGACAACAAGACGAGCCATCAAGCCTTATTGTGACGGCATAGTGGAACTCTCAATGAAAGCACCAATGTCGGTGTCAAAACCGGCGGATCTCGGGCAGGGGGTCCCGAACTGTGCGTCTAAGGCGGATGGTAACAGGAGGCGGGGGACACAATGTTTACCCAGGTTCGGGCCCTCTCGATGGAGGTAATACCCTACTTCGTGCTTGTTTGATCTTGATGATATGAGTATTACAAGAGTTGATCTACCACGAGATCGTAGAGGCTAAACCCTAGAAGCTAGCCTATGATTATGATTGTTGTTGTCCTACGGACTAAACCCTTCGGTTTATAGAGACACCGGAGGGGGCTAGGGTTACACAGAGTTGGTTACAAGGGAGGAGATCTACATATCCGAATTGCCAAGCTTGCCTTCCGCGCAAAGGAGAGCCCACCCGGTCATGGGACGAAGTCTTCAATCTTGTACCTTCATAGTCCAACAGTCCGGCCAAAGTATATAGTCTGGTTGTCCGAGTACCCCCTAATCCAGGACTCCCTCATAGGGGTCATAGTTGCTTGAACAGACAAGTTGTATCCGGCTAGCTATCTTATATTACATTGAGATTGTAAGAAACATCTTCCAGAGAGAATAGTTCCGTTAAGGGTTCCTTTCCCTGGGTGTGCATGCATATATGTACATGTCCGAAGTGTGATGGGAAAATCACAGTGTATGTAACTTCTGGGGGTTCCCAATGGAGTAAATGAAAAGACGTCTTTAATTCACCTACTGAATATTCCCGTAAGAATGCTAGCTTTCGGCTTCACCCAGTCTGAGGTACACATCCGGATGACCCGGCAGTAACAATCGCAGAGGTGCTCCCTTTATGCCCTAGCCGAACTAACGGGAACGTAGGGCATAAGCACAGGAGCCAAGCAACCTAGCTTGGCCAAAACTTAAGTCAGATCGATGCATATAATGGCGAAGAAAAGTTACATATGGAAGAAAACGCATATGAAAGAGCTTGATGCTCGCGGAATAATAAAAAAGCTTCTATCCAAGAAGCCCCTAGGTATGGTGGACGTACGAATTTGAAGATGTTTACGTCAGCGTTGTACGGTCGAGCCGTATGAGAGCTGTAAAGTGAAAAAATAAAAGCCGAAAAGAGAGGAAAACTAATGGAAACTACAGGGGAGAAGGAGACGAACAAAGAATTTGGCACTAGGCATAGAACCTTTGGAGTCTGGCCGCGTTCCATGGGTTCGGCTCTAGGCGATTGTCTGATGCATCACGAAGACGGTACGCTCCTCCGGTGAGAACTTCGTCAATTATGAAGGGACCCTCCCATTTGGGCTTGAGTTTGTCCTTTTTCTTCTCCGGCAAGCGTAGAACGAGTTCGCCAACGTTGTAAGTCTTGGCCTGTACTTCTCTGCTTTGATATCTTCAAGCCTGCTGTTGGTAAAATGCTGTACTTCTCTGTAATCCTCACCCCAGGGCGTCTAGGCTGTCCTGCCGATCTAGCCCAGCTTCTCTCTCTTCATGCATACGCACTCGAGGTGAGTCGTGAATAATATCGCAGGGCAACACAACTTCTGCGCCGTACACCATGAAGAATGGTGTGTATCCGGTAGTACGATTGGGCGTGGTCCGCAGCCCCCAGAGTACGGAGTCAAGCTCCTCAACCCAGTGCTTGTCAGATTCTTTCAAGGACCGCACTAGTCTGGGCTTGATGCCGCTCATAATAAGACCATTGGCCCGTTTGACTTGACCATTGGTTTGCGGGTGGTAGACGGAGGCGTAATCGAGTTTAATGCCGAGATTAGTACACCAGGTTTTTACCTCATCGGCTGTGAAATTAGAGCCGTTGTCAGTGATGATGCTGTGTGGGACACCATAACGGTTCACAACACCGGATATGAATTCTATCACCGGGCCGGACTCGGCCGTTTTGACCGGTTTAGCCTCTATCCACTTAGTGAATTTGTCCACCATGACCAGCAGATATTTTTTCTTATGGCTTCCCCCTTTAAGGGGTCTGACCATATCCAGTCCCCAGACCGCGAAAGGCCAAGTAATGGGGATAGTTTGTAAGGCAGTTGGGGGCATGTGACTTTGGTTGGCGAAGAGCTGGCATCCGACGCAGCGTTGGACGAGGTCCTGTGCGTCCGCTCGGGCTGTCGGCCAATAAAACCCAGTACGGAAGTCCTTGCTAACAAGGTCCCGAGCTACGGCGTGATGTCCGCCGAGACCAGCGTGAATTTCCGCTAAAAGATGCCGCCCCTCTTCCTCGGAGATAGATCGTTGAAGTACTCCGATAGTACTTTTCTTGTAGAGCTCTCCATCGCGAACCTTGTAGGGGATCGAACGCCGGACAATGCGGCGATCTTCATTCTGGTCTTCGGGAAGCTCCTTCCTATTAATGTAGTCCAAGAAGGGTGCGGTCCTTGGGGCAATGACTGCCATAATGAGATGGGCCGACGGTGTTATTTCGGTGGCTGAGCCCCCGATACTATTGGTGTGTCTGGGATTCGGGGTTGTATTCGGATCTGGACTGTTGTTGTCGCCCTCCCCTTGCCACACCACAGATGGCTTGAAAAGCCTTTCTAGGAAGATGTTAGGTGGGACGAGGTCGCGCTTAGCGCCAATGCGAGCAAGGAAGTCTGCCGCCTGGTTACTTTCTCGGGCGACGTGATGAAATTCAAGCCCCTCGAACCGTGCCGACATTTTTAAGATGGCATTGCGATAAGCTGCCATCTTTGGATCTTTGGCATCAAAGTCTCCGTTTATTTGAGATATTGCGAGGTTTGAGTCCCCGCGCACCTCCAGGCGTTGTATGCCCATGGATACGGCCATCTGGAGACCATGCAATAAGGCCTCGTATTCGGCTGCATTGTTGGAGTCTGTGTATAATATCTAGAGTACATACTGGACGACATCTCCAGTGGGGGACGTTAACACGACGCCCGCTCCCAGCCCCGCCAACATTTTGGAGCCGTCAAAGTACATGACCCAATTGGAATATGCGCCGTACTCTTTAGGGAGTTTGGCCTCTGTCCATTCGGCGACGAAGTCAGCCAGTACTTGGGATTTGATGGCTCGGCGTGGCTTGTATGTTATGTCAAATGGAAGTAGCTCTATGGCCCATTTGGCGATTCATCCCGTGGCATCGCGGTACTTTATGATGTCATTGAGTGGGACTTCAGAAGCCACCGTGATGGAACACTCCTGGAAGTAGTGTCGTAGCTTGCGGGATGCCATGAAAACCGCGTATGCTATCTTTTGGTAGTGGGGGTACCGGGATTTGCATGGTGTGAGGACAGTAGATACATAATATACTGGTTTTTGAAGTTGGAATTTGTGTCCGTCCTGTTCTCGTTCGACGACGAGCACGGCGCTCACCACCTGATGTGTTGCCGATATGTATAGCAACATAGGTTCGCCAGCGTTTGGTGCGGCCAGGATTGGGTTGCTCGCTAGGAGGGCCTTTATTTCCTCCAGTCACGCGGTCGCCGAGTTTGTCCATTCGAAGTTATCGGTGCGCCGTAAGAGGCGATAGAGTGGTAGTGCCTTTTCTCCTAATCTGGAGATAAAGCGACTTAATGATGCCACGCAACCAGCTAGTTTCTGGACTTGTTTGAGGTCTGTTGGTGTAGCCAACTGTGACAGAGCTCGGATTTTAGCTGGGTTTGCTTCTATTCCTCTATTGGAAATGATGAAGCCCAACAACTTTCCGGCGGGGACGCCGAAGATGCACTTTTCTGGTTGAGCTTAATGTCATACGCACGGAGGTTCTCGAATGTAAGACGCAAGTCGTCTATTAGTGTTTCGACGTGCCTAGTTTTGATGATGACATCATCGACGTAAGCTTCTACTGTCTTGCCTATCTGTTTCTCCAGGCATGTTTGAATCATGCGTTGGTATGTGGCGCCGGCGTTCTTGAGCCCGAAGGGCATGGTGTTGAAGCAGAATGGCCCATATGGGGTAATAAATGTTGTTGCAGCTTGATCGGACTCCTTCATTTTGATTTGATGGTATCCCGAATATGCATCGAGGAAACATAGTGAGTCGTGTCCTGCGGTGGCGTCAATGATTTGATCAATGCAGGGAAGGGGGAAGGGATCCTTAGGGCAAGCCTTGTTGAGGTCTTTGAAATCGACACACAAGCGCCAGGATTTATCCTTCTTTGGTACCATCACCAGGTTTGCCAGCCAGTCCGGATGTTTGATTTCTCTAATGAATCCGGCCTCGATAAGCTTGGCCAGCTCCTCCCCCATGGCTTGTCGCTTGGGTTCAGAAAAGCGCCGCAGTGTTTGCTTGACCGGTATAAATCCCTTTAGTATGTTGAGGATATGTTCGGCCAACTTTCGTGGGATCCCTGGCATATCCGAAGGGTGCCAGGCAAATATGTCCCAGTTTTCGCGCATGAATTCCCGTAGTGCGGCGTCAACTGTTGGGTTCAGTTGCGCTCCTATGGATGCTGTCTTCTTGGGGTCCGTTGGGTGGACCTGGAATTTGACTATTTCTTTTGCTGGTTTGAAGGAGGTATATTTGGGGCGTTTGTCGAGGATCACATCGTCCCTGTCCATCGTGGAGCGTAGTGCGGTTAATTCTTCGGCCGCGAGGGCTTCGGATAGTGCCTCCAGGGCCAGGGATGCGGTTTTGTTTTCAGCGCGGAGTGCTATGTCTGGATCACTGATGAGAGTGATTATACCGTTTGGTCTGGGCATTTTGAGCTTCATATACCTGTAATGAGGTATAGCTTGGAAGCGTGTAAAAGCATCCCGCCCCAACAGGGCGTGGTATCCGCTGCTGAAAGGGGCCACTTGGAAAGTGATTTCTTCGGACCGATAATTCTCCGGCGTGCCGAATACTACGTCAGTGTGATTTTGCCCGCGCACCGCGCCTCCCGACTGGGAATGATTCCTCGGAAGGTTGTGCTACTTTGCTTAATGCGACTCCTGTCTATTTCCATTTTATGGAGTGTGTCCTCATAAATGAGGTTTAGTCCGCTGCCGCCGTCCATGAGGACCTTGGTAAGTCGAAACCCGTCCACGATGGGACCGAGAACTAACGCGGCTGGCACTCGGACTGTTCTGTACTTCGGTTCGTCGCCGACATTAAATGTTATAGCCGTGTCGTTCCAAGGGTTTATTGAAGCGATTTGGCAAACTTCGGCGCGGTCGCGAAGTGCCCTTTTGCGCTTGTTATTTGAAGCGAATGTCTCGAAGACCGTCAATACTCTTGGGTCATCGTTTTCTGGCGGATGCTGTTCTGGGGCGTCCTTGATAAGGATGTCCTCGCCGCTCTTGGCTACCTGCCGAAGTATCCAGCATGCTCTAAGGCTGTGGGTTGCCACGGTGTTTGGTGTTGTGTGTATTTTGCATGGGCCATCGAGCCATCCCTCCAGAACGGTGCCGTGCCGCATAGTGGTTTTATGTTTCTTGACTGTTGGACTGGGCGTGCCACGGGGGTGTGCCCTCTTTGCCTGTAGGGGGAGTTGAGTTGGGACCGATGGTTCCCAGCAAGCTGCCTGAGTTTTCCAGGCGCTCGCCACTGCGCTGTACTTTTGTACGATAGTTGCTAAGTTGGCGAACTTCAGTATGCGGCGGCGATTGATAGCGTTGAGGATTCCTTCGTCTGCGCAATTGTTGCAGAATGCTGATATTGCGTCCGCGTCACGACAATCTTTTACCTTGTCTTTAACAAGGAGGAATCTGGCCCAGAAGTGGTGGACCGTTTCCTGAGACTGCTGTTTTATGCTCATGAGAGCGTCTATGTCCGGGTGGGTGGGTGGAATTAAATCCGAACCCTGACCTGACCGATTATCCGGAGTCTGGAGACCTTCCGGACTCAACAGTCCGGGCTCCTGAGTATCTTCTGATTGTTTAGGACTGCCGTCCGATTCTATGTTCGGAGGGCTGGTCGCATCCTTTCATTGGTGGGTATCCGGTTCCACCTGATCGGCGGTCCGGACATAGTCCTTTTTCGATATCGAAGAAGACTCGCTGTCCTGCTCCTCGACCACCGCTATCTGGTGGGTGACCGGTGGAGTTTCGGTTTCTCCCTGGTCGGTTTTAGGCCCGATCCGATCATAATCTGTGGTGATTCCCAAAGCGGCGATGCAATCTAGGAGCTCCTTTAAGGACGAAAACTATGCCGGATCCAACTGCTTGGAGTGTTCGGAGTTGATGTGAAGGGGGTTTTTGATGGCCCGAGAGGTCATCGCCGGCTAAACGGCCGAGCTGGCGATCAGGGTAAAGCCGCCCAGCCGAAGAGTTTGGCCCGGGGCCAGGACTCCCCCGGAGGTGATGTTGTCTTTAAGGACAAGGCGAGTCATCGAACCTTTCATCGACGTGACAGTGGAACTCTCAATGAAAGCACCAATGTCGGTGTCAAAACCGGCGGTTCTCGGGTAGGGGGTCCCGAACTGTGCGTCTAAGGTCGATGGTAACAGGAGACGGGGGACACGATGTTTACCCAGGTTCGGGCCCTCTCTATGGAGGTAATACCCTACTTCCTGCTTGATTGATCTTGCTGAATATGAGTGTTACAAGAGTTGATCTACCACGAGATCGTAATGGCTAAACCCTAGAAACCTAGCCTGTATGACTATAGTAATGAGTATATCCTTTCCGGACTATGCCCTCCGGTTTATATAGACACCGGAGGGATCTAGGGTTACATAGAGTCGGTTACATAAGAAGGAATCTTCATAGTTGGTTGCCTAGCTTACCTTCCACGCCAAGGAGAGTCCTATCCGGACACGGGTATAGTCTTCGGTCTTCATGTCTTCACAGCCCATCAGTCCGGCACATGGATAATAGGCCGGACGCCCGAGGACCCCTTAGTCCAGGACTCCCTCAGTGTTGGTCACATGGCGATGTGAACTATGGGTGTTAATCACATGGTGATGTGAACTATTAGTGTTAAATCACATGGCGATGTGAACTAGATTATTGACTCTAGTGCAAGTGGGAGACTGAAGGAAATATGCCCTAGAGGCAATAATAAAGTTATTATTTATTTCCTTATTTCAAAATAAATATTTATTATTCATGCTAGAATTGTATTAACCGGAAACTTAGCACATGTGTGGATAAATAGACAAACAGAGTGTCACTAGCATGCCTCTACTTGACTAGCTCGTTGAATCAATTATGGTTAAGTTTCCTAGCCATAGACATGAGCTGTCGGGGATATACCATGCGGTATTACCCGGCCGAACTTGGCGGCTCACAGAGACCCGGCGAGTATTTGGTGACTTACTGATAACCTCAACGGCGGGTCAGATAGAAGACAAGGCCCAAGGCCCAGAAGGCCGGCTCACGTTTATGATGGGCCGGCTTAAGAAGAAAGGGATGACGAATATTTCCTTTACGAGGAAGCAAGACCCGGACTTGTAATTAACTTGTAAGAGAAGATAGACTAGTCCTAGTCCTACTAGGACTCCACATGTAACCCGCCCCTCTAACTTATATAAGGAGGGGCAGGGCACCCCAAGAGGGGACGAAAAACAATCGATAGGGCTAAACACCGAGAGCCGGTTCCCGGCGACTCTCCCGTGATCATAATGAGACCTAGCCTCAAACAGCATGTAGGGTTGTTACCGGATGATGTTTCCCGGGGCCCGAAGCTGTCTAAATCCTTGTCTTGTGTTGCGTCTCTCAATTCCGCTCAACCCCTCTCAAGCTACCACATAGATGCATTGGCCTCACGACTAAGTCCTGACACTAAGGACATCTGACGTGTTAATTCCACGACAGTTGGCGCCCACCGTGGGGCCCGCGCACAGTGGTGTTGAGTCCTTGAAGGGATTTCATCTTAGGGATTGAGAAGTTCGCGTCTGGATAAAGAAAAGACCAATTTTTTGGAGGGATCTGCATCAATTTCGAGTTCACTGGATTGAGATCAGAAATTTTATGGGCAGTAACCATCATCTCTATTAACAAAATCAGTCAGCGACCTGGACCCGGGTGATCCACGGGCTTGGACTCCTCCAACATCAGGCTCATCGACCCACTGCGCCCCCGCCGTCGCCGGTTCGCGCATCCAACCCGCCGGGTCGTTGCTGCGCTGTTGCTTTGCCTCTGCTGGGGTCGCCTTGACCCGCCCGCCGTCGGACGGCCTTGTCTCCACCGCAAGTGAGCCGCCGTGAGTCGCCGGGTCTCCGCGCCTGAGCCGTTCCGCCGGTGAGCCGCCCGGTCGCGCAGCCGTCTCTGGCCGCGGCTGGCCTCGCGCCTCCGCCTCCGCGCTCGGCCTCCAGCGCCCTGCCGGTTCTCCGCGCCTGAGCCGTTCCGCCGGTGAGCCGCCCGGTCGCGCAGCCGTCTCTGGCCGCGGCTGGCCTCGCGCCTCCGCCCCGCGCTCGACCTCCAACGCCCTGCCGGGTCTCCGCGCCTGAATCGCCTCCGCGCTCGACCTCCAGCGTCCTGCCGGGTCTCCGCGCTTGAATCGCCTCCGCTTCACCACACCGGTGGGTCGTGCACGTGCCCCGGCCGTCACCTGCAGGCCGGACGAACCGCCCTTGAACCACCGCCGACCTCTGTTGTTCTGCCACGGCGCCGGTTTGCTCTGCACCGGCTTCTTAACCCTCGATGCGCAGACCGCCGTGGTCCTCTGCGCCGCGCCTCCATTCAGGCGACCCGGCTCCCGAGCCCCGTGAGCCGGCCCTGCTCGTCTCGCTGCCAATGAACCGGCGCGGGGCCATCCTGGATGCGTCCCCAAACCGCCAAGTGCCACGACCCGCCTGCTTGTGTCGCAAGTCGCCACAACCTCAGACCGCCGGCCTCAAGTCGCCGTCCTCGCAGAACTACTACGAGCCGTCGCATCGGCTCATCTCCGCCATCTCCGTCTCGTCCGCCTCCATTGAGTCGCCGCCTGATCTCCACCGCGGTTGAGCCGCCATGGCTTTCCGCCGCTCGCCTGCCTTCGCCGAGTCACCGCCTCGGTTTTGGACGCGAGTCGCCACCGCCGGAGAGTCGCCTACATCGTCGCCGCCGGCTGTTGAGCCCCGAGCCGGCCCTCTACTGCAATTACCACTGTGAGACGAGCTGCCAAGCGCCGCCTCACTCCGTCAACCGCACCCGCCGGTTCAAAAGCTCAACCCGTCTTCGATTCGCCAAGGCCTCGTGCCGCACCAGGAGTCCCCTTCACCGGCGTACTAACCCGCCGTGTTGCGCTGCCAGGCGAGGAGGCGAGGTGTTGCTGCAGCCACCGCACGCCCTGCGTCACCTGTCAGCCGCGTTGCCGCTAATTTGCCATCTTCGCATCGCCGGATCACCGCACTGGCTCGCGCCCCTGATTGGCCGGCTCCGGCTTCCCCGTTGCCACCTCCACTCCGGCCGCATGCTCCCTTGAACCGCCGCCGGATCAAGCCCCTGCTGTAAGCCGCCTTGTCGGTCTCTAAGTCGCCATCAAGTTGCTGCACCGTGACCCGACCTGTCTGCCGTTAAGCTCGCCCCCCGGCGCCGAGCTGCTGCTGTGTTTCTGTTGACCAGTCATCACTCCGTCGACCCGTCGCCGGCTGCCGACGAGCCGCTGATCCCATGGCCCATCTGAGCCGCCATCCCGCTGCGACCCGGGCCACCGAACCACATCTGCCGCCGCTGCGACCCGTCGCGATTGTGGCCCCGTCTCACCGATGTGGCCTCACGTCGCCAGCGCTTCCGAACTGCCTCCCAGCGCCGGCTCTTGTACCTACCGGGGCCCGTGCTTGCTAACTCACCGAGTCCAGCTGCGCTGCTTTGCCTCCGCCTGGTCACCGCCCTCACCGCCGGCTTAACTGCTTGTCTCTGCTCTCGCCCACTCCTCTGCTGAATTAAGGTAGGGACAGGAGGGGGCGGGTTAGGAGAAAAAGAAGTCAAGGGATATATTGGAGATTCTGCTTGCTGTTGGTAACAATACTGTTAGCATATCACCAGACAAGGCGGGCCCTATAAGGTTTTCATCGAAGGGCACAATATTAAATTGTTCATTGGCTCTAATGAGGACAAAAATCAGTGGCCGGTCAGTTGTGGCAGTATCTGCCAGGATTCTCACAGGTCAACACAAAAATACCTCGATACATACTACTAATTACAATGTACGGAGTTCAAAGTACATGTATCTGCGCCAGACTGCGCGTGGACCAAATCATCTGTCGTCCGCTCAGGTGATATCTGTCCAAACTGTTTCATAACAGGTTATTTTATTTGAGGAATAAATATTCCGGCCAGTATATTTTAATCATGCAGGACTGATGTTCATTATAAAAGCGATGTCATGTTATGAATAAATGTGGGTGCGAACCGCCGCCTCTGTGGCTTAGTCTGCAACAACAACACCGCGCCGGCTCTCCCATTTGTGCCGGTTTACAATACCACAGATAACTCACCAGTCCGCTTCTGCGGCCGACTCTCCCGTCCACGCTGGCTTACAATTCCGCGGTGGATAAATCACTAGCCTGGCATATCAGGTGAAATCCATCCAGTATATGTTATATTGCATATTATTTTCTTTAAAAAGAGCAATTACTTTGGCTTGCAAGTTCTCCCATGTAGGACTCAAACCGGTCTATATCACGGTCAACTACGGAGAATCTTAAGCCAACTCCTTGAGTCGACTTAAGACTCGGGGGCTACAATGGCATGACTCGGGAACCCCGGGTCGTTGGAGGGAATGATAACCCGGTTCCGGAGGCTGCTACCATATTGATGAAAATTTAAAGGCCGTCAGAAAATTGCCGGTTCAAAATAATGATTCCGGTTTAAAATCCGGTTCAAGAGATTTCTCTCTCCCGCAAGGTTTTGAAGCTTTCATATCCGGTTCAAACATCCGGCTCAAGGTACCCTGCTTTAATGACCATTGGGAGCTGATCGTATTCGAATTTAGCTTAACCCTTTTGGTATGACCCTGATTGTATTCGAATCAGAGTCGTTAAATATTCTCATGATCACTAGGGGGCTTCCTGTTCAAACATAGGTCGTATTCGAACCAAAGAGAACATAGCTGTCGATACCCTTTTGATCGGCGCACTGCTGAGCTCATTGGGGAGTTTCTTGGTCATATTTGAACCGTAGCTCAACCCCCTTTGGGAACCGACGTGGATCGTATTCGAATCAGCGTCGTTAAACAACTCTCAAGGTCATTTGGGGGCTTCCTGTTCAAACATAGGTCGTATTCGAACCAAAGAGAACATAGCTGTCGGTACCCTCTTGATCGGCAACGCCAAGGCCACTGGGGGCTATATGATCGTATTCGAATCTTAGCTTAACCCCTTTGGGACGGTTTTCTGATCGTATTCGAATCAGAAGCCTCAAAAATTTTGAAGTCTCTTTTTGCAAACAATTTTTGGATTTTATTTGAAGCTCTTTTTCATATCTAAAGTGTATATGAGTGGTTGTTATTTAACCCGGCTTGATTTTCAATGGTAAATCGCCAGCTTATGACAATCATCATCTATGTGGAAGCATTGGCTTCTAAGGATTGGGTTATCACCCTTACTGCACAGGTCATGTAAACCGGCAGTACAAATTCAATATCACAGTGGTTATATGTAAGATATTATGACCCGCCCTGCGGTAAACCGCCAAGGGATTTTGTGATCTACTTGTGTGCAGGATAAGACTACATTTGGGTGGTTGCCCGTCCTGGCTTTTAACGTTAAAGTCGCCAGGGCATATGTTGTTTAAACTCTGTGCAGGATTTACAGGGCTATGACTTACATAAATGATTAAGTTCAAGCCCATCATCAAAGATTGAAATTGGTGTCTCAAAAGGGTTGTCAATTCTTGGTTTTCTCAAAGGCTATAAGCCGCCGGGTTATAAAATTTCCGGCTTACAATGGAGGCGTAATAAATTGCCATCAGCCAAGAGTCGCCGGGTATTTAACCTCCGGATTTACTTGTCAACAGATAAGGTATTTGAATCCTTAAATAGCCAAACTTGGCTGGATTTTCACTATGATATTGAATGACTGAGGTTTCAAACCGGGTTATTCAAATGTTTAATAGCCAGCATGGCTGGATTTTTATTATGGTTATCAGTAACTAATATTATGATTGAGGTTTTCAAAGTCGCTTTGGCGCAATGGCTATTATTTTATCAATGGATATGATTTATTCTACAATGAAAGGAATAGTCCCGAGTCGCTGCAAGCTTACAACCCGGCACTTGGGGGCTACATTATTCAAGTTGAGATTACATCAAATATGCAAGTCCCATGTCACTGCCAGCAGGCACCATGGCACTTGGGGGCTAATGCAAAGTCATTTTTTGCTCACTTCATTGAAGACCCGACTCATCACATTCTAAATGAGCCGGCCCTTGGGGGCTACCAATTGCTCCTGGCAACAATTCAAGACAATTCTAGGATGACCCGGCTACACTACTATGACTATAGCCGATTCATGGGGGCTACACAACTGGATTTTATTTAAAGCCATGGTGATAAGTCCCGGCTTATTCATGCTGATTAAACCGGCCCTTGGGGGCTACAGGTAATATGGATATAAGGGAGAAATATTTTTAAATTCTTTGTTTTGAGCAAACCAGATTGACCCGGCGTCACCAATCATTATGACCCTGTGTCTACAACCCGGCGACATCAATAATCATGACCCGGTGTCGGCAACAGTTATGACCCGGTGCTATCAATATTTACAAGCCGACAATTTTGGTTACGATAAACCGGCAAGTTTTACCTCTTCAAGCCGACTGAAAGTCAGATGAGTATTTGAAGACCAATATGTTTTAAGCCGGCGTTCTGGAAGCCGATTCAAGTGGGTTATTTTTTACAATATTTCTCTACAAGAGACTAATGTGAATAAATTGACTCTGAAGCTGACCGATTGACCCGGATATTCCAGGAGAAAATGTCAAGGACTCAAGGATGATCAGGTGCCGGTTTACAAGAATATTTAACCCGGAGCACAACCTGTCAAATTTGTTCTTGTGTTTATATTGCAGGATCAGTTTAACATGGATAAATCCAAATTAAACTGGGGGCTAATGTCGGGGATATACCATGCGGTATGACCCGGCCGAACTTGGCGGCTCACAGAGACCCGGCGAGTATTTGGTGACTTACTGATAACCTCAACGGCGGGTCAGATAGAAGACAAGGCCCAAGGCCCAGAAGGCCGGCTCACGTTTATGATGGGCCGGCTTAAGAAGAAAGGGATGACGAATATTTCCTTTACGAGGAAGCAAGACCCGGACTTGTAATTAACTTGTAAGAGAAGATAGACTAGTCCTAGTCCTACTAGGACTCCACATGTAACCCGCCCCTCTAACTTATATAAGGAGGGGCAGGGCACCCCAAGAGGGGACGAAAAACAATCGATAGGGCTAAACACCGAGAGCCGGTTCCCGGCGACTCTCCCGTGATCATAATGAGACCTAGCCTCAAACAGCATGTAGGGTTGTTACCGGATGATGTTTCCCGGGGCCCGAAGCTGTCTAAATCCTTGTCTTGTGTTGCGTCTCTCAATTCCGCTCAACCCCTCTCAAGCTACCACATAGATGCATTGGCCTCACGACTAAGTCCTGACACTAAGGACATCTGACGTGTTAATTCCACGACAACATGTGTGGATAAATAGACAAACAGAGTGTCACTAGCATGCCTCTACTTGACTAGCTCGTTGAATCAATTATGGTTAAGTTTCCTAGCCATAGACATGAGCTGTCATTTGATTAACGGGATCACATCATTAGAGAATGATGTGATTGACTTGACCCATTCCGTTAGCTTAGCACTTGATCGTTTACTATATTGCTATTGCTTTCTTCATGACTTATACATGTTGCTATGACTATGAGATTATGCAACTCCCGGATACCGGAGGAACACTTTGTGTGCTACCAAACGTCACAACGTAACTGGGTGATTATAAAGGTGCTCTAAAGGTGTCTCCGATGATACTTGTTGAGTTGGCATAGATCGAGATTAGGATTTGTCACCTCGATTGTCGGAGAGGTATCTCTGGGCCCTCTCGGTAATGCACCTCACTATAAGCCTTGCAAGCAATGTGACTAATGAGTTAGTTGTGGGATGATGCATTACGGAATGAGTAAGGAGACTTGCCGGTAACGAGATTGAACTAGGTATTGAGATACCGACGATCGAATCTCGGGCAAGTAACATACCGATGACAAAGGGAACAACGTATGTTGTTATGCGGTTTGACCGATAAAGATCTTCGTTAAATATGTAGGAACCAATATGAGCATCCAGGTTCCGCTATTGGTTATTGACCGGAGATGAGTCTCAATCATGTCTACATAGTTCTCGAACCTGTAGGGTCCGCACGCGTAACGTTTTGTGGCGATTTATATTATGAGTTATGTGATTTGATGACCGAAGTTTGTTCGGAGTCCCGGATGAGATCAGGGACATGACGAGGAGTCTCGAAATGGTCGAGACGTAAAGATCGATATATTGGAAGGCTATATTCGGACATTGGAAAGGTTTCAAGTGATTCGGGTATTTTTTGGAGTACCGGAGAATTACGGGAATTCGTATTGGGCCTTAATGGGCCATACGCGAAAGGAGAGAAAGGCCTCAAGGGTGGCCGCGCCCCTTCCCCATGGACTGGTCCGAATTGGACTAGGGAAAGGGGGCACCCCTTCCTTCCTTCTCCTTCTCCCTTCCCTTTTTCCTATTCCATGTGGGAGGTGGAATCCTACTAGGATAGGGAGTCCTAGTAGGACTACACACTTTGGGCGCGCCCTATGAGGGCCGGCCTCCTCCTCCCTCCATCCTTTATATACGTGGCCAGGGGTCACCCCATAGACACACAAGTTGATCATTGATCTCTTAGCCGTGTGTGGTGCCCCCCTCCACCATAATCCACCTCGGTCATATCGTTGCAGTGCTTAGGTGAAGCCCTGCGCCAGTAACTTCATCAACACCGTCACCACGCCGTTGTGCTGACAGAACTCTCCCTCGGCCTCAACTAGATCAAGGATTTGAGGGACGTCACCGAGCTGAACATGTGCAGATCACGGAGGTGTTGTACCTTCGGTGCTAGGATCGGTCGGATCATGAAGACGTACGACTACATCAACCGCGTTGTCATAACGCTTCCGCTTTCGGTCTACGAGGGTACGTGGACACACTCTCTCCGCTCATCGCTATGCATCACCTAGATGAATCTTGCGTGTGCGTAGAATTTTTTTAAATTACTGCGTTCCCCAACACATAATTTGTCATAAACACGAAATGCAACAAATAGTTTTAAAAGAGAATATACCACATCCGAATCATAACACGTACGAGGGCCGATGGGGACGGATATCAAAACCATGGCACTATGTATAACAAACAACGTACGGGTAAGATAATTATACAAGTAACTATATATCTAAATCACACAAACATGATTTTTTTATATAAAAAAGATAAGAACAAGAGCCTCACCACAAGGTGGTGCCGGCGACGGGTCGGTGCGCACGATCGACGGTGGTTAGGACGGAGACGGGAAGGCACTAAGTGAACCACACCTACATATGCAAACTAAGAGTTATTTTGAGCTCAAATTGCATATAAATCAAATAAACTACCACATATAATTCCTCCCAAATTACTAAAACCCACAAATTAATCACTATATAAAGCATTGCAAGAGCTAATCTAGCAATGAGAGATTAAAGGACAAAGTTGCTAACCTTTGTGATCACTTGAATGGATGGGGGCCTTCAAATCTTGACTAAATTTGGGCAAAATGTGTGATGAGCTCGAGGAAGAGGGGAAGAACAGAGAGGAGAGGGGAAAGGGGAAGAACAGAGCGAGCTCGATTGCTGGTGGACGAAGGGTTTATATATGAATACCTTTACTACCGGTTCGTGGCACGAACTGGTACTAAATTGCTGGAGGGATCCCAGTCTGACAACATCCTGCCACCAGTCTCTTTAGTATCGGTTCATGGCACGAACCGCTGCTAAAGGTTCACCACGAACCGGTACTAATGAGAGCGGCCCGCCTAGCCGTTGGAACCGGCACTAATGGTCACATTATTGCCGGCTCAAATACAAACCGGGACTAATGAGCTGAACATTAGACCCTTTTTTCTACTAGTGATACAAAGACATGCAAACTAAAATAAACCTACGTACTACGTCGATCACCTAGCTACTCGTCCTCGGAGATGCCGACGATCTTCGTACCCGGCTCCGGCAACATGGGCAGTAGCTGCAGCTCCTGCTCCTCCGGCGCCCCCGCTCCGGCCTCCTCCGCCTCTATCTCCAGCTGCTCCGCTCCGACCATCTCCTCCTCCTGCTCCGGCTCCGGCGAGTCCGGAGGCAACTCGATAGCGATGCATGCAGCGCGCGCGGCTTGCCCCGCCCTGATCTCCTGCTGGATCTCATAGCGGCGCTCCGGCGTCAGCATTACGTAATAGGTGATCTTCCTCCGGACCATTGCGGAGTGCCGGAGCATGAGCGGAACGTCGGACCGTGGGCAGAGCGCCGGAGCGGGAGGGGGAGGAGGTGGTTGGGCTCGGACTGGCGGCACGGAGAGGGAGGAGATGGATGGGTAAGGGTTGCGGGGCGTCGGCCGGCTTAAATAGATGGATTTGGTCTTGGGCGGTGAGCCGTAGCTGCGCCACGCAGTGTTCACACCACGGCGACGGACGCGGCGTCTATCGGACCCCCGTGTTTCGGAGCATTTCCGCGTGGGACTGATACGTCTCCAATGTATCTATAATTTTTTATTGTTACATGCTGTTATATTATCATTTTTGGATCTTTTATAATCATTTTCTAGCAACTTTATATCATTTTCTAGTAATTTGTTTACCCACCATATGCTATTTTCTCGAGAGAAGCCACTAGTGAAATCTACGGTCCCTGGGTCTATTTCTCATCATATACTTTCATATCTATATTGCTATTTGTGTTTCCAATTTATTTTTCTCTTTTGTTTCAGATCTATATTATCAAAAACCCAAAAATATCTTGCTAAGTTTTATTTGCTTTTATTTTATTTGCATCTATCAATCTATCTATTTATAATATTACAATACCTTGGAGGGATTGACAACCCCTCTATGCGTCGGGTTGCGAGGATTTATTGTTTGTGTGCAGGTATTATCTACATAGTTTTGCTTGGTTCTCCTACTGGATTGATGACCTTGGTTTCATAACCGAGGGAAATACTTACCACCACTGTGCTGCATCATCCCCTCCTCTTCAGGAAATTTACTGACGCAGTTCACAAGTAGCAGGAAGAATTTCTGGCACCATTGCCCGGGAGGATCAAGTCAAGATCTATCAGGTTCCCACACACAAACTCTCATCTCCTTAGAATTTACATTATTTTCCATTTGCCTCTCGTTTTCATTTCCCCCACTTCTAAAACGTTTTTACAAAACACAAAAATATTTGCCTTCTTCCCGTTCACCTTTTTCTTGCCGGATCTCTTGTTTGTTTGTGTTCTTATTTGCGTGGTCATGACGTACCAATGGAAGTATTACGATGTCCCTTATCCCAACATCTTGATTGACATTGAGAGAAATACTAAAGAATATATGGCTATGCAATTTGAGCAATTTTTTTTATCGAAGAACTTAAAGAACACTCTATTTTGCTAGATGCTATAACAAAACAACTTGATCATGCTAGTAAAGAAGTTGCTAATCTCCAATCTAAGTATGCTCACACTAAAAATTTACTAGGAAAAATATCCGATGCACAATCTATGCTAGTAAATCAAATGGCGGCTAAGCCGGTCTCTAGAGGACAATAATGATGAAGAGATTAAAATAATTGGTGTTTCTTCTATTGATTCCTTGTTTAGTAATGTTAAAATTGACGATAAGGGAACTGAAGAAGAGTCAACTTTAGCGAGAAGGCGTTCCCATAATTTGGAGGGTGAAAATCTTGTTGAAAAAAGTGAAAAAGTGGGTTTGGAGAGGTAAGAACTTTAACTAGTGATGTACCCACTCTTTTGGATTTCAAAGACTTTAATTATTATCTCTTTGATTGATAGCATTTCTTTGTTACAACCCATGATAAATTCACCCCATGCCTATGAACAAAATAAAGCTTTTACTAAACATACTGTGGATGCGTTGATGGAAGCCTTGGAAGAAAAGTTAGAATTAGAGATTTCAATTCCTAGAAAATTACATGATGAATGGCAACCTACCATTAGAATCAAAATCAAAAATTATGAGTGCTATGCTTAGTGTGATTTGTGTGCTAGTGTTTCCACAATTCCAAAATCTCTTTGTGATGTGCTTGGTTTTACCAATATTGAGGAGTGTTCTCTTAATTTGCATTTGGCGATTCCACTATTAAAAGCCTTTGGGAGGAATTAATGATGTTCTTATTCTTGCAAATGGGAACTATGTGCCCATAGATTTTATTGTTCTTGATATTGATTGCAATCCGTCTTGTCCTATAATACTTGGTAGACCGTTTTTACGAACTATAGGTGCCGTGATTGAAATGAAAGAAGGGAATATTAAATTTCAGTTTTCACTAAGAAAGGGTATGGAACACTTCCCTAGAACCAAGATTAAACTACCATATGAATCAATCATGAGGGCAACCTATGAATCAAAAACCAAAGATGACAATAATTGAATCAATGCTTTATGCCTAGCTAGGGGCGTAAAACGATAGCACTTGTTGGGAGGCAACCCAATATTTATCTTTTTTGCTTTTCATTTTTCTTGTTGTTCTTCAATAAATACAAAAATATGCCTCTGATTGGATGTGTTTTTGTGATTTAAATTAGTGTTTGTGCCAAGCAAAGCCTATGGGATGATTTGGGTGATTGTTGATTTGATCTTGTTGGAAAACAGAAACTTTTGCGCCCAGTACAGAAATCCTAAAAATCACCAGTGCTTAATAAATTTGCGAATTTTTTACACAAGATTGATATACAAATTGCCTACGTTGTCCTAATTTTTCAGAATTTTTGGAGTTACATAAGTATGGTTAAAGTCCAGATTACTACAGACTGTTCTGTTCTTGACAGATTCTGTTTTCGTTGTGTTATGTGCTTATTTTGACGAAACTATGGATTGTATCGGGGGTATAAGCCATGGTAAATTTATAATACAGTAGGTATAATGCAATAACAAAATATGAATGGGTTTTCAACATTACTTGAAATGGTGGTTTGCTTTATTATACTAACGGATCTCACGAGGTTTTGTTGAGTTTTGTGTGATTGAAGTTTTCAAGTTTTTGGTGAGATCACGATGGATGAATGAATAAGGAGTGAAAAGAGCCTAAGCTTGGGGATGCCCATGGCACCCCAAGGTAATATTCAAGGAGTACCAAGCAACTAAGTTTGGGGATGCCCCGGAAGGCATCCCCTCTTTCTTCTAACAACAATCGGTAATTTCACTTGGAGCTATATTTTTATTCGTCAGATATCACGAGTTTTGCTTGAAGCATCTTGTATTATATGAGTCTTTGCTTGCTTTGATTGTTTTTTTGTCACAATCATCCTTGCTGGACACACCTATTTGAGAGAGCCACAATTATGCTATGATTTATTAGAACCGCTCTCTATGCTTCACTTAAATTTTTTAGAGCCATGGAATTGCTCTAGTACTTCACTTATATCTTTTTGAGGACGGTGGTGTTGTTATTTTGGAGAAATCCTCTCATGCTTCACTTATATTATTTTGAGAGTTGAAACTTTAAAGAAATATGTGCTCTCTCACTTCACTTAAATTTGTTTGAGAGTTGTTATTAGCAATGTCAATTTGCTTTAAAAGAATTTGGTCCCAAAGTGATAGATATTCAGGGAGGATATAGTAAAAACTTTCATGAAGATCACTGGATATTAAACTTGATTCTTTGCAATAGTTTTGTGGTATGAAGATAGTGATATGTGATTTATGTTGGTGAGTAATTATGCTTTAGTAAGAATATTGGTGTTAAGGTTTGTGATTCCCTATGCATGCACATTAAGTCAATAGTTATGCAATGAAGTTATATCCTACTTGTGGTGCATTATCCGGTGTTAGTTATGTTTAATGTTCTTTTGTGATGGTTTTTGTTTCATGGTTGGTCGCTTCTTAACCTATTTTCTAGCCTTCATTTGTACTAAGTGGGAATACTACTTGTGCATGCAATTCCTAAAACCCAAGTTGTGCCAAATGAGTCCACCATACCTACCTATATGCGGTACTTCCGTGCCATCCCAAGTAAATTTGTATGTGCCAACTCTAATTTTCAAAATAAACTTCTCTTTTGTGTGCCCGTACCGCTCATGAAGCGGCGAGGGGTGGCTGATATTTTCCATGCTAAGTAGGTTATTCTCAAGATGAGTGTCTATTCACTTGTCATTGCACGAGAGTGTGGCGGTAATAGGGATGCCCAGTCCCGAAATGCAAAAAAATGTATTTTATGTTGTCAAATAATAAATTCCTTGGAAAGTGTTGGTATGGATTGTGTGAGAATGGTGGAAAAAGGAAAAAAACTTTATTTTATGTTTGAGAACCGACTATGATTTATTTAGCATGAAGATATTGGGAACTCTTAGTCGTTTTCGTTGACAGGAAATGCATGCCACCCAAAATAATTTTATCTCTCAATTTAAGCTTTGAGCTCTTGCACCTCTACAAATCTCTACTTCTCCTCTGCGAAGGGCCTATCTATTTACTTTTTTTCTTGAGTCTCCATCTTCTCTTACAAAGCACCAACTAGGAAGCACTATTATCATACTTGAGCATTGGATGTAGTAATATCTGGATGTGTTTCATGAATAGATCAATGATTGAGCATAATGGGCTAGAGATAACTTTCTTTAGCGTTGATATTTTGAAAGACATGGTTGCTTATTGATATGCTTGAGTATTAAGATCTTCATGTCAAATTACAGACTATTGTTTCAAATCATCTAAAAGTCCATATGTCCATGCAACAAAGAAAAGAATATATAATGAACATGTTAGGCAGCATTCCACATCAAAAATTCCATTTTATCATTTACCTACTCGAGAAGGAGCGGGAATTAAGCTTGGGGATGCTGATACGTCTCCAACGTATCTATAATTTTTTTTATTCCATGTTGTTATATTATCATTCTTGGATATTTTATAATCATTTTCTAGCAACTTTATATCATTTTTGGGACTAACCTATTGACACAGTCCCAGTGCCAGCTGTTGCTTTTTGCTTGTTTTTTACTTCGCAGAAAATCCATATCGAACGGAGTCCAAATGCCACGAAACTTTTTGAAGATTTTTTTCAGCCCAGAAGACATCCAGGGTGTCAAGGAAGCACACGAGAAGAGGCCCATGGAGCCCACTACGCACCAGGGCACGCCAGAGGCCCCTAGCGCTCCCTGGTAGGTAGTGGGGCCCACGGTGACCCCCTCCACCACCTCTCAGCTCTATAAATACTCCAATGTTCCAGAAACCATAGAGGAGTCGACGAATTTTTTTCCAGTTGCCGCAAGTTCCAGAGCCACGAGATCCAATCTAGAGCCCTATTCCGACACTCCACCGGAGGGGAACACGATCACGGAGGGGTTCATCATCCTCATTGGCGCTCCTACGATGATGCGTGAGTAGTTCACCTTAGACCTACGAGTCCGTAGGCAGTAGCTAGATAGCTTCTTCTCTCTTTTTGATCTTCAATACAATGTTCTCTTCGGAGATCTATTCCATCTAATTCTTTTTTTGGTGTGTTTGTTGGGATCCAATGAATTGTGATTTTCTGATCAGATCTATTCATAGCCTCATATTTCTTCTTCGATATTTCGATTTTGCTTGGCCAACTTGATTAATTTATCTTGCAATGGGAAGATGTGCTTTGTAATGGCTTTGATCTTGCGGTGCTCAATCTCAGTGACAGAAGGAGACATGACACACATGTATCATTCCTATTAAGGATAAAAAGATGGGGTCTATTCCTACATGAATAGATCTTGTCTACATCATGTCATCGTTCTTAAGGCATTACTCCGTTTCTCCATGAACTCAATACACTAGATGCATGCTAGATAACGGTCGATGTGTGGAGTAATAGTAGTAGATGAAGGAAGGAGTCAATCTACTAATCTTAGACGTGATGCCTGAAGGAAATATGCCCTAGAGGCAATAATAAAGTTATTATTTATTTCCTCATATCATGATAAATGTTTATTATTCATGCTAGAATTGTATTAACCGGAAACATAAAAAATGTGTGAATACATAGACAAACATAGTGTCACTAGTATGCCTCTACTTGACTAGCTCGTTGATCAAAGATGGTTGAGTTTCCTAGCCATAGACATGAGTTGTCATTTGATTAACGGGATCACATCATTAGGATAATGATGTGATTGACTTGACCCATTCCGTTAGCTTACCACTTGATCGTTTACTTTACTGCTATTGCTTTCTTCATGACTTATACATGTTCCTATGACTATGAGATTATGCAACTCCCGATTACCGGAGGAACACTTTGTGTGCTACCAAACGTCACAACGTAACTGGGTGATTATAAAGGTGCTCTACAGGTGTCTCTGATGGTACTTGTTGAGTTGGCATAGATTGAGATTAGAATTTGTCACTCCGATTGTCGGAGAGGTATCTCTGGGCCCTCTCGGTAATGCACATCACTATAAGCCTTGCAAGCGATGTGACTAATGAGTTAGTTGCGGGATGATGCATTACGGAATGAGTAAAGAGACTTGCCGGTAACGAGATTGAGCTAGGTATTGAGATACCGACGATCGAATCTCGGGCAAGTAACATACCGATGACAAAGGGAACAATGTATGTTGTTATGCGGTTTGACCGATAAAGATCTTCGTAGAATATGTAGGAACAAATATGAGCATCTAGGTTCCGCTATTGGTTATTGACCGGAGACGTGTCTCGGTCATGTCTACATTGTTCTCGAACCCGTAGGGTCCGCACGCTTAAAGTTCTGTGACGACCGGTATTATGAGTTTATATGTTTTGATGTACCGAAGGTAGTTCGGAGTCCCGGATATGATCACGGACATAACGAGGAGTCTCGAAATGGTCGAGACATAAAGATTGATATATTGGAAGCCTATATTTGGACGTCGGAAGAGTTCCGGGTGAAATCGGGATTTTACCGGAGTGCGGAGGGGTTACCGGAACCCCGTGGGGGTTAATGGGCCTAGTTGGGCCCTAGTGGAGAGAGAGAGGGGCTGGCCAAGGCAGGCCGCGTGCCCCCGCCCCCTCTGGTCCGAATTGGACTAGGAAGGGGGGGGCGACCCCGTTTCCTTCTCTTTCTCCCCCTTCCTTTCCCCCTCCTAGTAGGAGTAGGAAAGAGGGGAGTCCTACTCCTACGAGGAGGAGGACTCCTCCTCCTGGCGCGCCCTACAGGGCCAGCCGGCCTCCCCCCTTCCTCATTTATATACGGGGGCAGGGGGGCACCCTAGAACACACAAGTTGATCATTGATCTCTCCCAGCCGTGTGCGGTGCCCCCTCCACCATAATCCACCTCGGTCATATCATAGCGGTGCTTAGGGGAAGCCCTGCGACGGTAGCTTCATCAACATCGTCACCACGCCGTTGTGCTAACGAAACTCCCCCTCGAGCTCTACTGGATCGTGAGTTCGCGGGACGTCACCGAGTTGAACGTGTGCTGAACACGGAGGTGCCGTACGTTCGGTACTGAGGATCGGTCAATCGTGAAGACGTACGACTACATCAACCGCGTTTTCATAATGCTTCCGCTTAACGGTCTACAAGGGTATGTGGACGACACTCTCCCCTCTCGTTGCTATGCATCACCATGATCTTGCGTGTGCGTAGGAATTTTTTTGAAATTACAACGTTCCCCAACAGTGGCATCCGAGCCAGGTTTATGCGTAGATGTTATATGCACGAGTAGAACACAAGTGTTGTGGGCGATACTAGTCATACTGCTTACCAGCATGTCATACTTTGATTCGGCGGTATTGTTGGATGAAGCGGCCCGGACCGACATTACGCGTACGCTTACGCGAGACTGGTTCTACCGACGTGCTTCGCACAAAGGTGGCTAGCGGGTGTCAGTTTTTCCAACTTTAGTTGAATCAAGTGTGGCTACGCCCGGTCCTTGTTGAAGGTTAAAACAACACATACTTGACGAAATATCGTTGTGGTTTTGATGCGTAGGTAAGAACGGTTCTTGCTCAGCCCGTAGCAGCCATGTAAAACTTGCAACAACAAAGTAGAGGAAGTCTAACTGGTTTTTGCAGGGCATGTTGTGATGTGATATGGTCAAGACATGATGCTAAATTTTATTGTATGAGATGATCATGTTTTGTAACGGAGTTACCGACAACTGGCAGGAGCCATATGGTTGTCGCTTTATTGTATGAAATGCAATCGCCATGTAATTGCTTTACTTTATCACTAAGCAGTAGCTATAGTCGTAGAAGCAATAGTTGGCGAGACGACAACGATGCTACGATGGAGATCAAGGTGTCGCGCCGGTGATGATGGTGATCATGACGGTGCTTTGGAGATGGAGATCATTGGCACAAGATGATGATGGCCATATCATATCACTTATATTGATTGCATGTGATGTTTATGCTTTATGCATCTTATTTTGCTTAGTTCGACGGTAGCATTATAAGATGATCTCTCACTAAATTTCAAGGTACAAGTGTTCTCCCTGAGTACGCATCGTTGCGACAGTTCTTCATGCTGAGACACCACGTGATGATCGGGTGTGATAAGCTCTACGTTCACATACAATGGGTGCAAGCCAGTTTTGCACATGCAGAATACTCGGGTTAAACTTGACGAGCCTAGCATATGCAAATATGGCCTCGGAACACTAAGACCGAAAGGTCGAGCGTGAATCATATAGTAGATATGATCAACATAGTGATGTTCACCATTGAAAACTACTCCATCTCACGTGATGATCGGACATGGTTTAGTTGAGATGGATCACGTGATCACTAAGATGATTCGAGGGATCTCTATCTTAGTGGGAGTTCTTAAGTAATATGATTAATTGAACTTTAATTTATCATGAACTTAGTACCTGATAGTATTTTGCTTGTCTATGTTGTTGTAGATAGATGGCCCGTGCTGTTGTTCCGTTGAATTTTAATGCGTTCCTTGAGAAAGCAAAGTTGAAAGATGATGGTAGCAATTACACGGACTGGGTTCGTAACTTGAGGATTATCCTCATTGCTGCATAGAAGAATTACGTCCTGGAAGCACCGCTGGGTGCCAGGCCTGCTGCAGATGCAACTGACGACGTTAAGAACGTCTAGCAGAGCAAAGCTGATGACTACTCGATAGTTCATTGTGCCATGCTTTACGGCTTAGAACCGGAACTTCAGCGGCGTTTTGAACGTCATGGAGCATATGAGATGTTCCAGGAGTTGAAGTTAATATTTCAAGCAAATGCCCGAATTGAGAGATATGAAGTCTCCAAAAAGTTCTACAGCTGCAAGATGGAGGAGAATAGTTATGTCAGTGAACATATACTCAAAATGTCTGGGTATAATAATCACTTGATTCAACTGGGAGTTAATCTTCCGGATGATAGTGTCATTGACAAAATTCTTGAATCACTGCCACCAAGCTACAAGAGCTTTGTGATGAACTATAATATGCAAGGGATGGATAAGACAATTCCCGAGCTCTTCGCAATGCTAAAGGCCGCGGAGGTAGAAATCAAGAAGGAGCATCAAGTGTTGATGGTCAACAAGACCACCAGTTTCAAGAAAAAGGGTAAAGGGAAGAACAAGGGCAACTTCAAGAAGAACAGCAAACAAGTTGCTGCTCAGGAGAAGAAACCCAAGTCTGGACCTAAGCCTGAGACTGAGTGCTTCTATTACAAACAGACTGGTCACTGGAAGCGGAACTGCCCCAAGTATTTGGCGGATAAGAAGGATGGCAAGGTGAACAAAGGTATATGTGATATACATGTTATTGATGTGTACCTTACTAATGCTCGAAGTAGCACCTGGGTATTTGATACTGGTTCTGTTGCTAATATTTGCAACTCGAAACAGGGACTACGGATTAAGCGAAGATTGGCTAAGGACGAGGTGACGATGCGCGTGGGAAATGGTTCCAAAGTCGATGTGGTCGCAGTCGGCACGCTACCTCTACATCTACCTTCGGGATTAGTTTTAGACCCGAATAATTGTTATTTGGCGCCAGCGTTAAGCATGAACATTATATCTGGATCTTGTTTGATGCGAGACGGTTATTCATTTAAATCAGGGAATAATGGTTATTCTATTTATATGAGTAATATCTTTTATGGTCATGCACCCTTGAAGATTGGTCTATTTTTTTAAATCTCGATAGTAGTGATCCACATATTCATAATATTGAAGCCAAAAGATGCAGAGTTGATAATGATAGTGCAACTTATTTGTGGCACTGCCGTTTAGGTCATATTGGTGTAAAGCGCATGAAGAAACTCCATACTGATGGACTTTTGGAATCACTTGATTATGAATCACTTGGTACTTGCGAACCATGCCTCATGGGCAAGATGACTAAAATGCCGTTCTCCGGAACAATGGAGCGAGCAACAGATTTTTTGGAGATCATACATACTGATGTATGTGATCCGATGAATATTGAGGCTCGCGGTGGGTATCGTTATTTTCTCACTTCACAAATGATTCGAGCAGATATGGGTATATCTAGTTAATGAAACATAAGTCTGAGTGAAGTGGAAAATCATCATAACAAGAAAATAAAGTTTCTATGATCTGATCGTGGAGGAGAATATTTGAGTTACGAGTTTGGTCTACATTTGAAACAATGCGGAATAGTTTCGCAACTCACGCCACCTGGAACACCACAGCGAAATGGTGTGTCTGAACGTCGTAATCGTACTTTACTAGATATGGTGCGATCTATGATGTCTCTTACTGATTTACCGCTATCGTTTTGGGGTTATGCTTTAGAGACGGCTGCATTCACGTTAAATAGGGCACCATCGAAATCCGTTGAGACGACGCCTTATGAACTGTGGTTTGGCAAGAAACCAAAGTTGTCGTTTCTAAAAGTTTGGGGCTGCGATGCTTATGTGAGAAAGCTTCAACCTGGTAAACTCGAACCCAAATCGGAGAAATGTGTCTTCATAGGACACCCAAAGGAAACTGTTGGGTACACCTTATATCACAGATCCGAAGGCAAGACATTTGTTGCTAAGAATGCATCCTTTCTAGAGAAGGAGTTTCTCTCGAAAGAAGTGAGTGGGAGGAAAGTAGAACTTGATGAGGTGTGACGCCCCCGCTTTGACCGTACACTAATCATGCACGCAAATGTGTACGATCAAGATCAGGGACTCACGGAAAGATATCACAACACAACTCTAAAACATAAATAAGTCATACAAGCATCATAATACAAGCTAGGGGCCTCGAGGGCTCGAATACAAGTGCTCGATCACAGACGAGTCAGCGGAAGCAACAATATCTGAGTACAGACATAAGTTAAACAAGTTTGCCTTAAGAAGGCTAGCACAAACTGGGATACAGATCGAACGAGGCGCAGGCCTCCTGCCTGGGATCCTCCTAACTACTCCTGGTCGTCGTCAGCAGCCTGCACGTAGTAGTAGGCACCTCCAGTGTCGTAGGTGTCGTCGTCGACGGAGGCGTCTGGCTCCTGGACTCCAACATCTGGTTGCGACAACCAGATAGGAAGGAAAGGGGGAAAAGAGAGAGAGAAGCAACCGTGAGTACTCATCCAAAGTACTCGCAAGCAAGGAGCTACACTACATATGCATGGGTATATGTGTAAAGGGGCATATTAGTGGACTGAACTGCAGAAAGCCAGAATAAGAGGGGGATAGCTAGTCCCATCGAGGACTACGCTTCTGGTCATCTCCATCTTGCAGCATGTAGAAGAGAGTAGATTGAAGTCCTCCAAGTAGCATCGCATAGCATAATCCTACCCGGCGATCCCCTCCTCGTCGCCCTGTTAGAGAGCGATCACCGGGTTGTATCTGGCACTTGGAAGGGTGTATTTTAATCAGTATCCAGTTCTAGTTGTCATAAGGTCAAGGTACAACTCCGGGTCGTCCTTTTACCGAGGGACACGGCTATTCGAATAGATAAACTTCCCTGCAGGGGTGCACCACATAACCCAACACGCTCGATCCCATTTGGCCGGACACACTTTTCTGGGTCATGCCCGGCCTCGTAAGATCAACACGTCGCAGCCCCACCTAGGCTCAACAGAGAGGTCAGCACGCCGGTCTAATCCTATGCGCGCAGGGGTCTGGGCCCATCGCCCTAAGCACACCTGCGCGTTGCGTACGCGGCCGGAAGCAGACCTAGCCCCCTTAATACAAGCGCGAGCTTACGGTCCAATGCGGCGCGCGCCACTCAGTTGCTGACGTCAAAAGAGCTTCGGCTGATACCACGACATCGGGATACCCATAACTACTCCCACGTAGATGGTTAGTGCGTATAGACCAAATGGCCAGACTCAGATCAAATACCAAGATCTCGTTAAGCGTGTTAAGTAACCGCGAACGCCGACCAGGGCCAGGCCCACCTCTCACCTAGGCGGTCTCAATCTGCCCTGTCGCCCCGCCACAAAGATCCACTCGCGGGTACTCCTACGAGCCGACCCGACTTTAGTCATCACCTGTGACATGTATATAGTATATAAGTATATACCCGTGATCACCGCCCAGGTGATCACGGCCCGATAGTATAGCACAGCAGACGGACAAGAATGTAGGGCCACTGATGGAAAACTAGCATCCTATACTAAGCATGTAGGATTGCAGGAACAGGTAACAACAGTAGTAGCAAGGATAGGCTATGCATCAGGATAGGATATCGAAAAGCAGTAACATGCTACACTACTCTAATGCAAGCAGTATAGAGAAGAATAGGCGATATCTGGTGATCAAGGGGGGGGGGGCTTGCCTGGTTGCTCTGGCAAGTAGGAGGGGTCGTCGACTCCGTAGTCGAACTGGGCAGCAGCAGTGTCGGTCTCGTAGTCTACCGGAGAGAAGAAGGGGGAAGAAACAGTAAATACAATGCAAACATAAGCATGACGATGCGTGACATGACAATGAGCGGTGCTAGGTGTGTCCTAACGCGACAGTAGGTGGTACCGACGAAGGGGGGGGACATCCGGGAAGTATTCCTGAGGTTTCGCGTTTTCGGACAGACGGACCGGAGGGGGAAAGTTGCTAGTTCGATAGGTTAGGGAGGTGTGGTGGACGAACGGACTGCGTATTCGGATTCGTCTCGTCGTTCTGAGCAACTTTCATGTTGAAAATATTTTAATCCGAGTTACGGATTAAAAGATATGATTTTCTAAAGATTTTATTAATTTCTGGAATTTAATTTAATCCGAAATTTGGATTTATGACATCAGCATGATGTCATGCTGACATCAGCAGTCAACAGGGGTTGACTAAGTCAAACTGACATGTGGGTCCAATGGGACCCACCTGTCATTCACTGTTTAGGTTAATTAGGGTTTAGCTAATTAATTACTGTTTAATTAAATTAAACAGGATTAATTAACTTAATTAATTTAGTTAATTAATTAATTAATATTATTTTTATTTTTATTTTCTTTATTTATTTATTAATTTTATTAATTAAGTTATTATTTTTATTACTATTATTATTATTATTATTATTTTATTTACTATTTATTTTATTATATATATTTTTTATTTTTTTTATAACACGTTCCAGTGGGCTGGGCCCCGTTGTCCAGTGGCCCAGGTGGGGCGAGGCCCACCTGGCAGCGGCCCAGAGGGGGCGATGCGGGTGCGGTTACGTGCGCGGGCGCGGGCGAACCCACGAGGGCTCGCGAGCACACGCCCAAGGCGTGGCCGCGGCCAAGGCGCGCCGCCGGCGAGCAAGGTGCGGCGGGGCGGGGCCTACGGCGGCCGAAGGCGGGAGGCGCCGCGGTGGCGCATGCGGGCGGTGACGGGGCGAGGCCCGCCCGGGCACAGGGGATGGCCGCGGGGCGAGGGCGGCGGCGCGGCGAGCGAGCGGCGCAGGCGAGGCGCGTCGGCGCGGGGCGACGGGCGCAGCCAGCGGCTGGAGCGGGCGAGCGCGGTGCATGGCCAGGCGCGGCGGGGGCGCGTCTGGGCGCGCCGGAGCGCGAGCGGGGCGGCGGTGACCGAGAGGAGAGGGGGCGGGCGACGGAGGGGGGCGTGGGGCGGGCGCTCGCCCGCAGAGGTTGCGGCGAGGCGAGGCCGGTGGCCGGGGCGGCCGCGGTGGTCGCGCGGGCGCAGTGAGCGCGGGGCGAGGAAGAGAGGAGGACGAGGCCGTGGCCTCACCGAGGTTTGTAGGGGGGCAGCGGGGCTCGTGGAGGGGGTCGGGGACGACGCGACGCAGGGGAGGAGGGGAAGCAGGCCGGCGGGGGAGGTGCTCCGGCGACGGCGAGCTCCGGGCGGCGGCGGGGTCGAGCGGGTCGGCGACGGTGGTCTCCTCTCGATCCCGTTCTGGATCGGGGGGAGGGAGGAGGAGGAGATATTTCGGGGGTGGGGGGTGGCTGTCGGTGGGGGGGGGGACTGGGGAGTGGATAAGGGGAGAGAGGTGGGCCGGGGTGGAGCTGGGCCTTTCGGCCGGGGGGGGGGAATGGTGCTGGCCGGCTGGGCCTGGGGTTGGCCCAGTTGGGCCAGGTCCAGTGGGGGGGCTTTTTGTTTTTTTTGTTTTCTGTTTTGTTTTGCATTTTCTTTTATTTATTTTCCTTCACCTTTTAATCCATTTTAAAATACTTAGGCATTTTCTAGAAAGGAGTTTTCTCCACAATAATTACCAGTGTATTATTTGGCACCCACCGAACATTTTTGTTTAAATTTTTGAAAACTTTTATTTTCCACTTTAATTTTAATTGAAGTTTGAACTAGGAGTTGAAAAGAAATGTGATTCCAATGTGATCAAGCCCTGTTTAGCAACATGATTAGCTTAATCACAGAGAGTTACTGTAGCATGATTCTCGGGGTGTTACATGAGGTAACTGTACCTGCTCCCTTATTGGAAAGTAGTTCATCACAGAAACCGGTTCCTGTGACCCCTATACCAATCAGTGAAGAAGCTAATGATATTGATCATGAAACTTCAGATCAAGTTACTACCGAACCTCGTAGGTCAACCAGAGTAAGATCCGCACCAGAGTGGTACGGTAATCCTATTCTAGATGTCATGTTACTTGACCAAGGCGAACCTACATACTATGAAGAAGCGATCGTGAGCCCAGATTCCGCAAAATGGCTTGAGGACATGAAATCTGAGATGGGATCCATGTATAAGAACAAAGTGTGGACTTTGGTTGACTTGCCCGATGATCGGCAAGCCATAGAGAATAAATGGATCTTCAAGAAGAAGACTGACGCTGACGGTAATGTTACTGTCTACAAAGCTCGACTTGTTGCGAAAGGTTTTCGACAAGTTCAAGGAGTTGACTATGATGAGACTTTCTCACCCGTAGCGATGCTTAAGTCTGTCCGAATCATGTTAGCAATTGCCGCATTTTATGATTATGAAATTTGGCAAATGGATGTCAAAACTGCATTCCTGAATGGATTTCTGGAAGAAGAGTTGTATATGATGCAACCGGAAGGTTTTGTCGATCCAAAGGGAGCTAACAAAGTGTGCAAGCTCCAGCGATCCATTTATGGACTGGTGCAAGCTTCTCGGAGTTGGAATAAACGTTTTGATAGTGTGATAAAAGCATATGGTTTTATACAGACTTTTGGAGAAGCCTGTATTTACAAGAAAGTGAGTGGGACCTGTGTAGCATTTCTAATATTATATGTGTATGATATATTGCTAATTGGAAATGATATAGAATTTCTAGATAGCATAAAAGGATACTTGAATAAGAGTTTTTCAATGGAAGACATCGGTGAAGCTGCTTATATATTGGGCATCAAGATCTATAGAGATAGATCAAGACACTTAATTGGAGTTTCACAAAGCACATACCTTGACAAAGTTTTGAAAAAGTTCAAAATGGATCAAGCAAAGAAAGGGTTCTTGCCTGTGTTACCGGGTGTGAAGTTGAGTCAGACTCAATGCCCGACCACTTCAGAAGATAGAGATAAAATGAAAAGTGTTCCCTATGCTTCAGCCATAGGCTCTATCATGTATGCAATGTTGTGTACCAGACCTGATGTGTGCCTTGCTATTAGCTTAGCAGGGAGGTACCAAAGTAATCCAGGAGTGGATCACTGGACCACGGTCAAGAACATCCTGAAATACCTGAAAAGAACTAAGGATATGTTTCTCGTTTATGGAGGTGACAAAGAGCTTGTCGTAAATGGTTACATTGATGCAAGCTTTGACACTGATCCGGACGATTCTAAATCACAAACCGGATACGTGTTTACATTGAACGGTGGAGCTGTCAGTTGGTGCAGTTCTAAACAAAGCGTCGTGGCGGGATCTACGTGTGAAGCGGAGTACATAGCTGCTTCGGAAGCAGCAAATGAAGGAGTCTGGATGAAGGAGTTCATATCCGATCTAGGTGTCATACCTAGTGCATCGGGTCCAATGAAAATCTTTTGTGACAATGCTGGTGCAATTGCCTGGGCAAAGGAATCCAGATTTCACAAGAGAACCAAGCACATCAAGAGACGCTTCAATTCCATCCGGGATCAAGTCCAGGTGGGAGACATAGAGATTTGCAAAATACATACGGATCTGAATGTTGAAAGACCCGTTGACTAAGCCTCTTCCACAAGCAAAACATGATCAGCACCAAGACTCCATGGGTGTTAGAATCATTACTGTATAATCTTGATTATTGACTCTAGTGCAAGTAGGAGACTGAAGGAAATATGCCCTAGAGGCAATAATAAAGTTATTATTTATTTCCTCATATCATGATAAATGTTTATTATTCATGCTAGAATTGTATTAACCGGAAACATAATACATGTGTGAGTACATGGACAAACATAGTGTCACTAGTATGCCTCTACTTGACTAGCTCGTTGATCAAAGATGGTTGAGTTTCCTAGCCATAGACATGAGTTGTCATTTGATTAACGGGATCACATCATTAGGAGAATGATGTGATTGCCTTGACCCATTCTGTTATCTTAGCACTTGATCGTTTAGTTTACTGCTATTGCTTTCTTCATGACTTATACATGTTCCTCTGACTATGGGATTATGCAACTCCTGATTACCGGAGGAACACTTTGTGTGCTACCAAACATCACAATGTAACTGGGTGATTATAAAGGTGCTCTACAGGTGCCTCCAATCTTACTTGTTGAGTTGGCATAGATCGAGATTAGAATTTGTCACTCCGATTGTTGGAGAGGTATCTCTAGGCCCTCTCGGTAATGCACATCACTATAAGCCTTGCAAGCAATGTAACTAATGAGTTAGTTGCGGATGATGCATTACGGAATGAGTAAAGAGACTTGCCGGTAACGAGATTGAGCTAGGTATTGAGATACCGACGATCGAATATCGGGCAAGTAACATACCGATGACAAAGGGAACAACGTATGTTGTTATGCGGTTTGACCGATAAAGATCGTCATAGAATATGTAGGAACGAATATGAGCATCCAGGTTCCGCTATTGGTTATTGACCGGAGACGTGTCTCGGTCATGTCTACATAGTTCTCGAACCCGTAGGGTCCGCACGCTTAAAGTTCTGTGACGATCGGTATTATGAGTTTATATGTTTTGATGTACCAAAGGTAGTTCGGAGTCCCGGATATGATCATGGACATGACGAGGAGTCTCGAAATGGTCGAGACATAAAGATTGATATATTGGAAGCCTATATTTGGACTTCATAAGAGTTCTGGGTGAAATCGGGATTTTACGGGAGTGTCGGAGGGGTTACCGGAGCCCCCCGGGGATTAATGGGCCTAGTTGGGCCCTAGTGGAGAGAGAGAGGGGCCGGTCTGGGCAGGCCGCGCGCCGCCTCCTCCTCTGGTCCGAATTGGACTAGGAAGGGGGGGCGCCCCCTTTCCTTCTCCTTCTCCCCCTTCCTTTCCCCCTCCTAGTAGGAGTAGGAAACAGGGGAGTCCTACTCCTACTAGGAGGAGGACTCCTCCTCCTGGCGCGCCCTACAGGGCCGGTTGGCCTCCCCCTTGCTCCTTTATATACGGGGGCAGGGGGCACCCTAGAACACACAAGTTGATCATTGATCTCTCCCAGCCGTGTGCGGTGCCCCCCTCCACCATAATCCACCTCGGTCATATCGTAGCGGTGCTTAGGCGAAGCCCTGCGACGGTAGCTTCATCAACATCGTCACCACGCCGTCGTGTGACGCCCTCGAGCTCTACTGGATCGTGAGTTCGCGGGACATCACCGAGCTAAACGTGTGCTGAACGCGGAGCTGTCGTACGTTCGGTACTGAGGATTGGTCGATCGTGAAGACATACGACTACATCAACCGCATTGTCATAACGCTTCCGCTTGACGATCTACAAGGGTATGTGGACGACACTCTCCCCTCTCGTTGCTATGCATCACCTTGATCTTGCATGTGCGTAGGAATTTTTTTGAAATTACTACGTTCCCCAATAATGCCTATATACATGATCATTGTCTTGGATATCGTCATAATTATTTGCTTTTCTATCAATTGCCCAACAGTAATTTGTTTACCCACCATATGCTATTTTCTTGAGAGAAGACACTAGTGAAATCTACGGCTCCCTGGTCTATTTCTCATCATATAGTTTCAGATCTATATTGCTATTTGCTTTTCCGATTTATTTCCTCTTTTGTTTCAGATCTATATTATCGAAAGGCCAAAAATATCTCGCTGAGTTTTATTTGCTTTTATTTTATTTGCATCTACCAGTCTATCTATTTATCATATTACAATACCTTGGAGGGATTGACAACCCCTCTACGCATCGGGTTGCGAGGATTTGTTCTTTCTGTGCAGGTGTTGTCTACATAGTTTTGGTTGGTTCTCCTACTGGATTGATAACCTTGGTTTCATAACTGAGGGAAATACTCACTACCGATGTGCTGCATCATCCCCTCCTCTTCGGGGAATTTACTGACGTGGTTCACAAGTAGCAGGGACCTCGCCGTTAGATCGATGTGGTAGGTGTCCCCAGGCGCCCCCATATCTGCCCCATATTTGGGTTGGATATGAGGTGTGCCGGTCAGCTCGGGCATTTGAGGCCCATTTGAGGGGCACGTCTGGGCCGAAAAATCATGACCGGGCGGGCCGCCCTAGCATTTGAGGCTGGTTTGGGGCGTCTGACTGTAGATGCTCTTATGTCGCCCATTGACCCCCAAAAAACTTATTTCGTCGCCTGAACCCCCTTTCGTGCCTGTTTGCTGATAAGCATCTCATTTGCACGTCAACGCACCGCCCGCAAAGGCGTCTTTGACTGCTCATGGTTCACGATCGTCGGTCACGGCGCCAACGTGGTGCCGATTTGACGCGCCCGATTAAACGGCGCGATTGCCACTAGAATATGTGGCCTCCTTGCAATGTTGAGCATCCTTGCATCAGTACATCCGTTGATCTAGCTGGAGATGGAAATATGCCCTAGAGGCAATAATAAAATGGTTATTATTATATTTCCTTAATCATGATAAAGGTTTATTATTCATGCTAATATTGTATTGACCTTAAACTTGAATACATGTGTGGATACATAAACAAATACCATGTCCCTAGTGAACCTGTACTAGACTAGCTCATTGATCAAAGATGGTTAAGGTTTCTAACCATAGACATGAGTTGTCATTTGATAATGGGATCACATCATTGGGAGAATGATGTGATGGACAAGACCCAACCATTAGCTTAGCATATGATCGTTCAGTTTATTGCTACTGCTTTCTTAATGTCAAATACATGTTTCTTCGACCATGAGATCATGCAACTCCCGGACTCCGAAGGAATGCCTTGTGTGCCATCAAACGTCACAATGTAACTGGGTGATCATAAAGGTGCTCTACAGGTATCTCCGAAGGTGACTGTTGAGTTGGCATGGATCGAGACTGGGATTTGTCATTCCATATGACGGAGAGGTATCTCTGGGCCCTCTCGGTAATACAACATCACAATAAGCTTGCAAGCAAAGTGACTAAGGTGTTAGTTATAGGATGATGTATTACGGAACGAGTAAAGGGACTTGCCGGTGACGAGATTGAACTAGGTATGCAGATACCGACGATCGAATCTCGGGCAAGTAACATACAGACAGACAAAGGGAACTACGTATATTGTCATAAAGGTTCGACCGATAAAGATCTTTGTGGAATATGTAGAAACCAATATGGGCATCCAGGTCCGCTATTGGTTATTGACCAGAGAAGCGTCTTGGTCATGTCTACATCATTCTCGAACCCGTAGGGTCCGGACGCTTAAAATTCGTTGATGATATAGTATTATATGAGTAATGTATGTTGGTGACTGAATGTTGTTCGGAGTCCGGATGAGATCACGGACATGACGAGGAGCTCCGGAATGGTCCGGAGGTAAAGATTGATATATAGGATGATATGGTTGGGCCAAGGGGTAAGGCCCACGAGGCCTTAAGATAGTACACAAAGGGGTTTTCCGGAGGGCAGGGGGTAGACGCCAAGGTTCCTGGCACCATGGCGTTTACGTAAACGCTGGGAACCGTGGCGTTTGGTCCTGGAGTCCGAGAAGGACTCTTGCCTTGTGGGCAAAACCGACTTTGAGGAGGCTCTTTCTCCAAGTTACGACCCCAGGGCTCAACATATAAATAGAGGGGCATGGCTATCACCCGGAATACATCAAGATACACCAAGCCATGTGTCGGCAACCCCACCCCTTTAGTTTATCCTCTGTCATAGTTTTCGTTGTACTTGGCGAAGCCCTACGGAGATTGTTCTTCACCACCACCATCACCACGCCGTCGTGCTGCTGGAACTCATCTACTACTTCGCCACTCTTGCTGGATCAAGAAGGCGAGGACGTCATCGAGCTGAACGTGTGCTGAACGCGGAGGTGCTGTACGTTCGGTACTTGATCGGGACGGATCGTGAAGGTGTACGACTACATCAACCGTGTTGATAAATGCTTCCGCTTAGTGATCTTCGAGGGTATGAAGATGCTCCCCCCTCTCGTAGCTATGCACCTCCATGGATAGATCTTGCGTGTGTGCAGAAACTTTTTGTTTTCCATGCAACGTTCCCCAACAGTGGCATCATGAGCCAGGTCTATGCGTTGATGATATGCACGAGTAGAACACAAAGGAGTTGTGGGTGGTGATGTTCATACTGCTTACTGATACATCTCCAACGTATCTATAATTTTTGATTGTTCCATGCTATTATATTATCAATCTTGGATGTTTTATAATCATTTTATAGTCATTTTATATCATTTTTTGGTACTAACCTATTGACATAGTGCCAAGTGCCAGTTGTTGTTTTCTGCATGTTTTTTACATCGCGGGAAATCAATACCAAACAGAGTCCAGACGTAGCGAAACTTTTTGTGGATTTTTTTGGACCCGAAGACATCCAATGGGCCGGAGAAGCGCCTGGGGGGGGTGCTCCAAGGGGAGCACAACCCACCAGGGTGCGCCAGGAGTCCCATGCACGCCTTGGTGGGTTGTGCCCACCTCGGGTGCCCCCTGAACCGACTCTTTGCTCTATAAATATCCCAATATTCCGGAAACCCTAGGGGAGTTGATGAAAATCAATTCCAGCCACCACAGAGTCCAGAACCACTAGATCCAATCTAGACACCATCACGGAGGGGTGCATCATGTCCATTGGTGCCTCTCCGATGATGCGTGAGTAGTTCTTTGTAGACCTACATGTCCTTAATTAGTAGCTAGATGGCTTCCTCTCTCTCGTTTTATTCTCAATACAATGGTCTCTTGGAGATCCATATGATGTAACTCTTTTTGCGGTGTGTTTGTTGGGATCCGATGAACTTTGAGTTTACGATCAGATCTATCCGTTTATCCATCAAAGTTATTTGAGTTTCTTTGATCTCTTACATGCATGATTGCTTATAGCCTCGTATTTCTAATCCGATATTTGGGTTTTGTTTGGCCAACTTGATCAATTTCTCTTCCAATGGGAAGAGGTGCTTTGTAGTGGGTTCGATCTTACGGTGCTTGATCCCAGTGACAAAAGGGGAACCGACACGTATGTATCGGTGCTACTAAGGATAAAACGATGGGGTCTATTTCTACATAAATAGATCTTGTCTACATCAGGTCATCGTTCTTATTGCGTTACTCCGTTTTTCCATGAACTTAATACAATAGATGCATGCTGGATAGCGGTCGATGTGTGGAGTAATAGTAGTAGATGCAGGCAGGAGTCGGTCTACTTATCTTGGACGTGATGCCTATATAATGATCATTGGCTGCATATCGTCATGATTATTTTAAGTTCTATGAATTGCCCAACAGTAATTTGTTCACCCACCGTTTGCTATTTTTCTCGAGAGAAGCCACTAGTGAAACCTACGGCCCCCGGTTCTCTTTCTCATATTATTTGATTTTGCGATCTATTTTATTTACCTTTTATTTTCAGATCTATTAATCCAAACGTACAAAAATACCTTGCTACAATTTATTCTATTTGGCGTTCGATCTATCAATATGTACAACTTTCTCACGTCTGTTTGCCAATTTCTGGCACCGCTATCCGAAAGGGATTGACAACCCGTTTTACACGTTGGGTTGCGAGTATTTGTTATTTGTGTGCAAGTGTTGTTTACGTACAGTTGCTTAGTTCTCGTACTGGTTCGATAACCTTGGTCTCATCACTGAGGGAAATACCTACCGTCGTTGTGCTGCATCATCTCTTCCTCTTTGAGGAAATACGAATGTAGTTCTAGGAGGCATCAAAAGGAATTCATGGCGCCGTTGCCGTGGAGGATCTTCAACATCTACCAGGTTCCTAATCACAAATCTCATCTCCTCGCAATTTACATTGTTTGCCATTTTCCTCTCATTTTCCTCTCCCCCACTTCACAAAAATTTGCCTTTTTATTCTCTTTCTTTTTCGTTTGCCTTTTTCTCGTCAGATCTCATGTTTGCTTGTGTTGCCATGTGCCTTCTATTTGCTTGCATCTTCGCTTGCTAAAAATCTATTGTTATGGATCCTCATCCACTTGCTAATCTTTTCAAAAGATCGAATTATGATGAACCAATTGCTAGTGAATCGAGTTCACTAGATTACCTTTATGAAGTTTTGCTTGAGATTTATGAATCTGAAAATTTCGATGAAGTGTTAAACGAAGGAATTTATAAAATGATTCATGATAGCTCCTTGAATGAAAAGCATGATTGCAATGATGTTATTATAAATTCTATTAATGTAATTGTGTTAATTATATGCAAAACCCCAAGTTTGGGGATGCTAATTTTGATATGTCTACAACTAATTGCAATGATCATGATTGGGGTGATTCTTCTTATGATCTTGAAAATTTATTTAAGCCTCATGATGAATATGTTGGCGATAATATTGAAAGTGGGTTTGGAAGAGTATCAACTCTAGGTAATAATGATCCCACTACTTTGGAGCATGATCAATCTTATGAAATTTTTGATAAAAGTGGGTTTGGAGAGGTCATGACTTTATTTGATGATCCCACTATTTTGGAAGAGTGTCAACTTTGCATGCATGTGGATCATGTAGAGGATATATTATGTGATAGCTATATTGTTGACTTTGAATTTGATCCCACATGTAATTGATGCCTGCTAGAACTACGTCGGTATTTCCCCAAAGGTGAAGAGATGATGCAGCACAGCGACGGTAGGTATTTCCCTCGGTGATGAGACCAAGGTTATGGAACCAGTAGGAGGACCAAGCAACTCTACTTAAACAACACCTGCGCACAAATAACAAATACTCGCAACCCGACGCGTAAAAGGGGTTGTCAATCCCTTTCGGGTAGCGGCGCCAGAAATTGGCAAACAGACTTGAGAGAGTTGTAAATATTGATAGATCGAACGCCAAATAAAATAAATTGTAGCAAGGTATTTTTGTATTTTTTGGTTTAATAGATCTGAAAATAAAAGGCAAATAAAATAGATCGCAAAGGCAAATAATATGAGAAAGAGACCCGGGGGCCGTAGGTTTCACTAGTGGCTTCTCTCGAGAAAAATAGCAAACGATGGGTGAACAAATTACTGTTGGGCAATTGATAGAACTTCAAATAATCATGACGATATCCAGGCAATGATCATTATATAGGCATCACGTCCAAGAGTAGTAGACCGACTCCTGCCTGCATCTACTACTATTACTCCACACATCGACCGCTATCCAGCATGCATATAGTGTATTAAGTTCATGGAGAAACGGAGTAATGTAATAAGAACGATGACATGATGTAGACAAGATCTATTTATGTAGAAATAGACCCCATCGTTTATCCTTAGTAGCAATGATACATACGTGTCGGTTCCCCTTCTGTCACTGGGATCAAGCACCATAAGGTCGAACCCACTACAAAGCACCTCTACCCATTGCAAGATAAATAGATCAAGTTGGCCAAACAAAACCCAAATATCGGAGAACAAATACGAGGCTATAAACAATCATTCATATAAGAGATCAAAGAAACTCAAATAACTTTCATGGATAAAAATATAGATCTGATCATAAACTCAAAGTTCATCGGGTCCCAACAAACACACCGCAAAAAGAGTTACATCATATGGATCTCCAAGAGACCATTGTATTAAGATTCAAAGGAGAGAGAGGAAGCCATCTAGCTACTGACTACGGACCCGTAGGTCTACAAAGAACTACTCACGCATCATCAAAGAGGCACCAATGGACATGATGCACCCCTCCGTGATGGTGTCTAGACTGGATCTGGTGGTTCTGGACTCTGCGGCGGCTGGAATTGATTTTCGTCGGCTCCCCTAGGGTTTCTGGAATATTGGGGTATTTATAGAGCAAAGAGTCGGTTCAAGGGGCATCGGAGGTGGGCACAACCCACCAAGGTGCGCCTGGGCCTCCTGGCACGCCCTGGTGGGTTGCGCACCCCTCGGAGCACCCCCAGGCGCTTCTTCGGCCCATTGGATGTCTTCTGGTCTAAAAAAATCAACAAAAAGTTTCGTGGCGTTTGGACTCCGTTTGGTATTGATTTCCTGCGATGTAAAAAACATGCAGAAAACAACAACTGGCACTTTGCAGTATATCAATAGGTTAGTACCAAAAAATGATATGAAATGACTATAAAATGATTATAAAACATCCAAGAATGATAATATAACAACATGGAATAATTAAAAATTGTAGATACGTTGCGGACGTATCAGCATCCCCAAGCTTAATTCCTGCTCGTCCTCGAGTAAGTAAATGATAAAAACAGAATTTTTGATGTGGAATGCTGCCTAACATATTCATCACATATTATTTTCTTTATAGTATGGACATTTGGACTTTTATATGGTTCAAAGCAATAGTCTAATTTTGACATCAGACTTAAATACTCAAGCATATCAACAAGCAACCATGTCTTTCAGAATATTAACGCTAAAATAGGATATCCCTAGCCCATCGTGCTCAATCATTGATCCATTCATGAAACAAACTCGCATATTAGCTACACCCAATGCTCAAGTATGATGATAGTGCCTCCTAGTTGGTGCTTTATAAGAGAAGATGGAGACTCAAATTCAAAATAAAAATTGCATAAAGTAAAAGAAAGGCCCTTCGAAGAGGGAAGTGGGGATTTGTAAAGGTGCCAGGGCTCAAAGCGAAAATTGAGAGATAAAAACATTTTGAGAGGCATACTTTTCCCACCAATGAAGATGACTTAGAGCTCCCAACACTTTCCATACTAGATATATCATAGGCGGTTCCCAAACAAAAAATAAAGTTTATTCCTTTTTCCACCATACTTTCACTTTCCATGGCTAGCCGAATCCACGGTTGCCCACCATACCAACACTTTCCAAGGAATTTATTATTTGACAAGATAAAGTAAATTCAATTTTCATTTCGGGACTGGGCATCCCTAATACCTTTGCCTTACTCTCGTGCATTGACAAGTGAATAAACACACATCGTGAGAATAACACATCTAGCATGGAAAATATTAGCCACCCCTCACCGCCTCGCGAGCGGTACGAGCACACAAAAGAGAAATTTATTTTGAAAATTAGAGATGGCACATACAAATTTGCTTAGAACGGCAAAAGAATACCGCATATAGGTAGGTATAGTGGACTCATGTGGCAAAACTGGTTTAAAGGGTTTTGGATGCACAAGTAGTGATCATACTTAGTGCAAAATGACGGCTAGCAAAAGATTTAGAAGCGACCAACCAAGAAATGAATAATCTCATAAGCGAGCATTAAGCATAATTAACACTGAATAATGCACCACAAGTAGGATGTAATTTCATTGCATGACTATTGACTTTTGTGGTTGCATAGGGAATCACAAACCTTAACACCAATATTCTTACTAAAGCATAATTACTCATCAACATGACTCACATATCACATCACCATATCTCAAAACTTTTACAAGGGATCAAGTTTATTTTGTCCAATGATCTTCATGAATGTTTTTATTATATCCTCGGATATATATCACTTTGTGACTAATTTTCATGTGTTGCTTTTGATAAGCTCAAACAAATGTATGTGAAGATCATGAGCATAATATTTCTTTCTCTCAAATTAATTTAAGTGAAGCAAGAGAGAATTTCTTAAAAAAATACTAACTCTCAAATAAATCTAAGTGAATCAAGAGAGCATTTCTTTAAAAATACTAAAGCACACCGTGCTCAAAAAGATATAAGTGAAGCACTAGAGCAAATCCATAGCTCATAAAATTTAAGTGATGCATAGAGAGCTATTCTAACAAGTCATGGCATAATTTTGACTCTCTCAAATATGTGTGTCCAGAAAGTAAGCATGACTTAGAACACAAAGCAAAACAAGCAAAGACTCAAATCATACAAGACGCTCCAAGCAAAACTCATAGTATGTGACGAATAAAAATATAGCTTCGAGTAAAATACCGATGGTCGTTAGAAGAAAGAGGGGATGCCACTCGGGGCATCCCCATGCTTAGTTGCTTGCTTCTCTTTGGATAATAGCTTGGATCCATGGGTATCCCCAAGCTTAGGCTCTTCTTACTCCTTATTCCTTCATCCATCGTAACATCACCCAAAACTTGAAAACTTCAATCACACAAAACTCAACAAAACCTTCGTGAGATCCGTTAGTATAAGAAAACAAATTACTACTATAAGTACTGTTACAAACCAATTAATATTTTATTTTTGCATTATATCTACTGTATTCTAACTTTTCTATGGCAAAAACTCATCAAAGAAAACCATAGAATCATCAAAACAAGCACACAACGCAAAGAAAACAGAATCTGTCAAAAACAGAATAGTCTGTAGAAATCTGGATCTATCGAATACTTCTTAAACTCCAAAAATCTTAAGAAATTAGGAAAACATGAGTAATTGATATATTAATCTTCTGCAAAATGAATCAGGGCCAAAGCACGTTTCTGTGATTTATGAAAATTATTTTCGTGAGTGCATAAGTTTCTGTTTTTCAGCAAGATCAAATAAGTATCACTCAAGAAGATCCTAATGGTTCTGCTTGGCACAAACACTAATTAAAACACACACAAAAAACACAATCATAACAGTAGCATAATTGTGCAAACACTCAAAAACAGAAAGCAAAAGGTAAAAATAAATTTTATTCATTGGGTTGCCTCCCAACAAGCGCTTTTCTTTAAAGCCTTTGAGCTAGGCACTGATAATTTTAATGATGCTTGCATGAAAGACAAGAATTGAAGCACAAAGAGAGCATCATATAGCATATGAAAAACACATTTAAGTTTAACATACTTCCTATGCATAGGAATTTTGTAAGCAAACAAATTATCAGGGCAAGAAACATCTAGCATATGCAAGGAAGAGGAATAAAACATTGACGATCTCAACATAACAAGAGGAAATTTAGTAACATGAAAATTTCTACAACCATATTTTCCTCTCTCATAATAATTACATGTAGGATCATAATCAAATTCAAAAATATAACTATCACATAAAATATTCTCTTCATGATCCACATGCATGCAAAGTTGACACTCTTCCAAAATAGTGGGATTATCATCAAATAAAGTCACGACCTCTCCAAGCCCACTTTCATCAAAAATTTCATAAGATTGAACACTCTTTAATATGTGGGATTATTTTTAGCTAAAGTTGACACTCTTCCAAACCCACTTTCAATATTATCGCAAGCATATTCATCATGACGTTTAAATAAATTTTCAAGATCATAAGAATCATTATCACTCCAAGCATGATCATGGTGATAAGTAGTGCACATAGCAATATTAGCATCCCCAAGCTTGGTCTTTGGCATATTATTAGCACAATTGACATTAATAGAATTTATAATAACATCATTGCAATCATGATTTTCATTCAAGCAGCTATCATGAATCACTTTATAAAATCCTTCGTTTAACACTTCATCACAATTTTCAGATTCCTAAATCTCAAGCAAAACTTCATAAAGATGATCTAGTGAACTCAATTCACTAGCAATTGGTTCATCATAATTGGATCTTTTGAAAAGATTAGCAAGTGGATGAGGATCCATATCAATAAATTTTTAGCAAGCAAAGATGCAAGCAAATAGGTGGCACAAGGCAACACAAGAAAACATGAGATCTGACGAGAAAAGGGCAAACGAAAAAGAGGGCGAATAAAACGGAAAATTTTTGTGAAGTGGGGGAGAGGAAAACAAGAGGAAAATGGAAAATAATGTAAATTGCAAGGAGATGAGATTTGTGATTAGGAACCTGGTAGATGTTGATGATGTCTACCCGGCAACGGCGCCAGAAATTCCTTTTGATGCCTGCTAGAACTACGTCGGTATTTCCCAAAGAGGAAGGGATGATCCAGCACAGCGACGGTAGGTATTTCCCTCAGTGATGAGACCAAGTTTATCGAACCAATAGGAGGACCAAGCAACTCTACGTAAACAGCACCTACACACAAATAACAAATACTCGCAACCCGACATGTAAAAGGGGTTGTCAATCCCTTTCGGTTAGCGGCGCCAGAAATTGGCAACCGGACGTGAGAGAGTTGTAAATATTGAAAGATCAAACGCCAAATAAAATAAATTGCAGCAAGGTATTTTTGTATTTTTTTGGTTTAATATATTTGAAAGTAAAAGGAAAATAAAATAGATCGCAAAGGCAAATAATATGAGAAAGAGACCCGCCGTCGTAGGTTTCACTGGTGGCTTCTCTCGAGAAAAATACCAAACGGTGGGTGAACAAATTACTGTTGAGCAATTGATAGAACTTCAAATAATCATGACGATATCCAGGCAATGATCATTATATAGGCATCACGTCCAAGATTAGTAGACCGACTCATGTCTGCATTTACTACTATCACTCCACACATCGACCGCTATCCATCATGCATCTAGTGTATTAAGTTCATGGAGAAATGGAGTAATGCAATAAGAACGATGACATGATGTAGACAAGATCTATTTATGTAGAAATAGACCCCATCGTTTTATCCTTAGTAGCAACGATACATACGTGTTGGTTCCCCTTCTGTCACTGGAATCAAGCATCGTAAGATCGAACCCACTACAAAGCACCTCTTCCCATTGCAAGAGAAATAGATCAAGTTGGCAAACAAAACACAAATATCGGATTAGAAATACGAGGCTATAAGTAATCATGCATGTAAGAGATCAAAGAAACTCAAATAACTTTGATGGATAAACGGATAGATCTGATCATAAACTCAAAGTTCATCGGATCCCAACAAACACACCGCAAAAAGAGTCACTCCCTCTGTAAACTAATATAAGAGCGTATAGATCACTAAAGTAGTTATCTAAACGCACTTATATTAGTTTACGGAGGGAGTACATCATATGGATCTCCAAGAGACCATTGTACTGAGAATCAAACGAGAGAGAGGAAGCCATCTAACTACTAACTACGGACCCGTAGGTCTACAAAGAACTACTCACGCATCATCGGGGAGGCACCAATGGACATGATGCACCCCTCCGTGATGGTGTCTAGATTGGATCTGGTGGTTCTGGACTCTGCGATGGCTGGAATTGATTTTTGTCGGCTCCCCATGGGTTTCCGGAATATTGGGGTATTTATAGAGCAAAGAGTTGGTTCAGGGGGCACCCGAGGTGGGCACAACCCACCAGGGCGTGCCTGGGCCTCCTGGCGCGCCCTGGTGGGTTGTGCTCCCCTCGGAGCACCCCCCAGGCGCTTCTCCAGCCCATTGGATGTCTTCTGGTCCAAAAAAATCCACAAAAAGTTTCGCTGTGTTTGGACTCCGTTTGGTATTGATTTCCTGCGATGTCAAAAAACATGCAGAAAACAGCAATTGGCACTATGTCAATATGTTAGTACCAAAAAATGATATAAAATGATTATAAAACATCCAAGAGTGATAATATTGCATCATGGAACAATCAAAATTTATAGATACGTTGGAGACGTATCAGCAATTATTACGAGAGAGGAAAATATGGTTGTAAAAGATTTCATGTTACTAAATTACCTCTCATTATGATGAGATCGTCAATGTTTTATTCCTCTTCTTTGCATATGCTAGAAATTGCTCGTCTTGATAAATGGTTTGCTTATAAAATGCCTATGCATAGGAAGAGAGTTAGACTTAAATGTGTTTGTCACATGTCTCATGATGCTTTCCTTGAGTTTCAATTCTTATCTTTCCTGTGAGGATCATTGAAATTATTATGCCTAGCTAGGGGCATAAAACGATAGCGCTTGTTGGGAGGCAACCCAATGAATAAAATTTATTTTTGCTTTTTGCTTTCTGTTCTTGACTGTTTGCACAATTATGCTACTGTTATGATTGTGTTTTTGGTGTTTTAATTAGTGTATGTGCCAAGCAAATCCTTTAGGATCTTCTTGAGTGATAGTTGTTTGATCTTGCTGAAAAACAGAAACCACTAAAAAATAATTTTCATAAATCACAGAAACTTTATTTTGCCCTGATTCTTTTTGCAGAAGATTAATATACAAATTTCTCAGGTTTTCCTAATTTCTCAAGATTTTTGGAGATTCATAAGTATTCGAAATATTCAGATTGCTACAGACTGTTGTGTTTTTGACAGATTCTTTTTTCTTTGCGTTGTGTGCTTGTTTTGATGATTCTGTGGTTTTCTTTAATGAGTTTTTGCCATAGAAAAGTTGGAATATAGTAGATATAATGAAAAAATAAAATATGAATTGGTATGCTACAATACTTATAGTAGTGATTTGCTTTCTTATACTAACGGATCTCACGAAGGTTTTGTTGAGTGTTGTGTGATTGATGTTTTCAAGTTTTGGGTTATCTTACGATGGATGAAGGAATAAGGAGTAAGAAGATCCTAAGCTTGGGGATGCCCATGCCACCCCAAGTTATTATACAAAGTGAAGCAAGCAATTAAGCTTGGGGATGCCCCGAGTGGCATCCCCTCTTTCTTCTAACAACCATCGGTATTTTACTCAAAGCTATATTTTTATTCGTCACTTACTATGAGTTTTGCTTGGAGCATCTTGTATGATATGAGTCTTTGCTTGTTTTGATTTGTGTTCTAAGTCATGATTCCTTGCTGGACACATCTATTTGAGAGAGCCAAAATTATGCCATGACTTGTTAGAATAGCTCTCTATGCTTCACTTAATTTTTTATGAGCTACAGATTTGCTCTAGTGCTTCACTTATATCTTTTTGAGCATGGTGTGCTATAGTAAATTTTTTAAGAAATTATCTCTTGCTTCACTTAAATTATTTTGAGAGAAAGAAATATTATGCTCATGATCTTCACTTATATTTGTTTGAGCTTATCAAAAGCAACACATGAAAATTAGTTCCAAAGTGATAGATATCCAAAGAGGATATAATAAAAAAATTCATGAAGATCATTGGACAAAATAAACTTGATTCCTTGTAATAGTTTTGAGATATGATGATGTGATATGTGAGTCATGTTGATGAGTAATTATGCTTTACTAAGAATATTGGTGTTAAGGCTTGTGATTCCCTATGCAAGCACGAAAGTCAATAGTCATGCAATGAAATTACATCCTACTTGTGGTTCATTATTCGGTGTTAATTATGCTTAATGCTCGCTTATGAGATTATTCGCTTCTTGGTTGGTCGCTTCTCAATCTTTTGCTAGCCTTCATTTTGCACTAAGTATGATCACTACTTGTGCATCCAAAATCCTTTAGACCAGTTTTGCCACATGAGTCCACTATACCTACCTATATGCGGTATTCTTTTGCCGTTCTAAGCAAATTTGTATGTGCCATCTCTAATTTTCAAAATAAATTTCTCTTTTGTGTGCTCGTACCACTCGCGAGGTGGTGAGGGGTGGCCAATATTTACCATGCTAGATGTGTTATTTTCACGATGAGTGTTTATTCACTTGTCATTGCACGAGAGTAAGGCAAAGGTATTAGGGATGCCCAGTCCCGAAATGAAAAATGAATTTACTTTATGTTGTCAAATAATAAATTCCTTGGAAAGTGTTGGTATGGAGGGCAACCGTGGATTCGGCTAGCCATGGAAAGTGAAAGTATGGTGGAAAAAGGAATAAACTTTATTTTCTGTTTGGGAACCGCCTATGATATATCTAGCATGGAAAGTGTTGGGAGCTCTAAGTCATTTTCGTTGGTGGGAAAAGTATGCCTCTCAAAAAAATTATCTCTCAATTTTCGCTTTGAGCTCTGGCACCTCTACAAATCCCTACTTCCCTCTGCGAAGGGACTTTCTTGTACTTTATGCAATTTTTATTTTGAATTTGAGTCTCCATCTTCTCTTATAAAGCACCAACTAGGAGGCACTATGATCGTACTTGAGCATTGGGTGTAGCTAATATGTGAGTGTGTTTCATGAATGGATCAATGATTGAGCATGATGGGCTAGGGATAACTTATTTTAGCGTTGATATTCTGAAAGACATGGTTGCTTGTTGATATGCTTGAGTATTTTAGTCTCATGTCAAAACTAGACTATTGCTTTGAACCATATAAAATTCCAAATGTCCATGCTATAAAGAAAAGAATATGTGATGAATATGTTAGGCAGCATTCCACATCAAAAATTCTGTTTTTATCATTTACCTCCTAGATGACGAGCAGGAATTAAGCTTGGGGATGCTGATACATCTCCAATGTATCTATAATTTTTTATTGTTACATGCTATTATATTATCATTCTTGGATGTTTTATAATCATTCTATAGTCATTTTATATCATTTTTTGGTACTAACCTATTGACAAAGTGCCAAGTGCCAGTTGATGTTTTCTGCATGTTTTTTTACAACGCAGGAAATCAATACCAAACGGAGTCCAAACGCAGCGAAAGTTTTTGGGGATTTTTTTGGGACCAGAAGACATCCAATGGGCCGGAGAAGCGCCTGGAGGGTGCTCCGAGGGGAGCACAACCCACCAGGGCGCGCCAGGAGGCCCAGGAACGCCCCGGTGGGTTGTGCCCACCTCGGGTGCCCCCTGAACCGACTCTTTGGTCTATGAATACCCAGATATTCCAGAAACCCTAGGGGAGTCGACGAAAATAAATTCCAGCCGCCGCAGAGTCCAGAACCACCAGATCCAATCTAGACACCATCACGGAGGGGTGCATCATGTCCATTGGTGCCTCTGCGATGATGCATGAGTAGTTCTTTGTAGACCTACCAGTCCATAGCTAGTAGCTAGATGGCTTCCTCTCTCTCGTTTTATTCTCAATACAATGGTCTCTTGGAGATCCATATGATGTAACTCTTTTTGCGGTGTGTTTGTTGGGATCCGATGAACTTTGAGTTTACGATTATATCTATCTTTTTATCCATTAAAGTTATTTGAGTTTCTTTGATCTCTTATATGCATGATTGCTTATAGTCTCGTATTTCTTCTCCGACATTTGGGTTTTGTTTGGCCAACTTGATCTATTTATCTTGCAAATGGAAGAGGTGCTTTGTAGTGGGTTTGTTCTTACGGTGCTTGATCCCAATGACAGAAGGGGAACCGACAGGTTGTATCGTTGCTACTAAGGATGAAAGGATGGGTCTATTTCTACATAAATAGATCTTGTCTACATCATGTCATCGTTCTTATTGCATTACTCCATTTTTCCGTGAACTTAATACAATAGATGCATGCTGGATAGCGGTCGATGTGTGGAGTAATAGTAATAGATGCAGGCAGGAGTCGGTCTACTAATATTGGACGTGATGCCTATATAATGATCATTGCCTGGATATCGTCATGATTATTTGAAGTTCTATCAATTTCCCAACAGTAACTTGTTCACCCACCGTTTGCTATTTTTCTCGAGAGAAACCACTAGTGAAACCTACGGCCCCGGGTCTCTTTCTCATATTATTTGCCTTTGCAATCTATTTTATTTGCCTTTTATTTTCAGATCTGCTAACCCAAAAATACAAAAATACCTTGCTGCAATTTTTTCTATTTGGCATTCGATCTATCAATATTTACAACTCTCTCACGTCCGTTTGCCAATTTCTGGCGCCGCTACCCGAAAGGGATTGATAACCCTTTTACACGTCGGGTTGCGAGTATTTGTTATTTGTGTGCAGGTGCTGTTTACGTAGAGTTGCTTGGTTCTCCTAATGGTTCGATAACCTTGGTCTCATCACTGAGGGAAATACCTACCGTCGTTGTGCTGCATCATCCTTTCCTCTTTCGGGAAATACCGACGTAATTCTAGCAGGCATGACTTACCACCAACATCTTATTTTTATTCGACGGTATTGTAGAATGAAGCGGCCTGGACCAACCTTACATGTCCACGTACATGAGACTGGTTCCGCCGACTGACATGCAACTTCTTTTGCATAAAGGTGGCTGGCGGGTGTCTGTTTCTCCTACTTTAGTTGAATCGAATTTGACTACAACCAGTCCTTGAAGAAGGTTAAAACAACAAAATGATAAATCACCGTTGTGGTTTTTGCGTAGGTAAGAACGGTTCTTGCTAGAAGCCCGTAGCAGCCACGTAAAACTTGCAACAACAAAGTAGAGGACCTCTAACTTGTTTTTCTGGGCATGTTGTGATGTGATATGGTCAAGACGTGATGTGATATACGTTGTTGTATGAGATGATCATGTTTTGTAATATCGACAACCCACACGAGCCTTAGGGTTGTCTCTTAATTATTGTATGAAATGCAAGCGCCATGTAATTGCTTTACTTTATCGCTATGTGTTAGCAATAGTTATAGAAGCAATAGTTGGCGAGACGACCCCGACGCAACGATGGAGATCAAGGTGTCGCACCGGTGACGATGGAGATCATGACGTCGCTTTGGAGATGGAGATCAAAAGCACAAGATGATGGCCATATCATATCATATATTTTGATTGCATGTGATGTTTATCCTTTATGCATCTTATTTTGCTTAGAATGACGATAGCATTATAAGATGATCCCTTCACTTAATTGCAAGATAAAAGTGTTCTCCCCGAGTATGCACCGTTGCTAAAGTTCGTCGTTTCGAAGCACCTCGTGATGATCGGGTGTGATAGACTCTACGTTCACATGCAACGGGTGTAAGCCAGATTTACACACGCAGAATACTTGGGTTAATCTTGACGAGCCTAGCATGTACAGACATGGTCTTGGAACACTGGAGACCGAAAGGTCGAACATGAGTCATATAGTAGATATGATCAACATGAAGATGTTCAACATTGATGACTACCCCATCTCACGTGATGATCGGACATGGGTTAGTTGATTTGGATCATGTATCACTTAGATAACTTGAGGGATGTTAATTTAAGTGGGAGTTCATTAGTAATTTGATTAATTGAACTTAATTTATCATGAACATAGTCAAATTGTCATTGGAAATTATGTTGTAGATCAATAGCTCGTGATGTAGCTCCCTAGTTTTTTGATACGTTCCTTGAGAAAACTAAGTTGAAAGATGATGGTAGCAATAATGCGGATTGGGTCCTGCTACCTCTTGAGCACTGCGTTGGTTTTCCCTTGAAGAGGAAAGGGTGATGCAGCAAAGTAGCGTAAGTATTTCCCCCAGTTTTTGAGAACCAAGGTATCAATCCAGTAGGAGGCCACGCTCAAGTCCCTCATACCTACACAAACAAATAAGAACCTTGCAACCAATGCGATAAAGGGGTTGTCAATCCCTTCACGGCCACTTGCAAGTGATATCTAATAGAGATGATAAGATAGTATTTTTGGTATTTTTATGATAAAGATAAAAAGTAAAGATTGCAAAGTAAACAAAGATAAAATATCTTGTTGATGGGAGATTAATATGATGGAAAATAGACCCGGGGGCCATAGGTTTCACTAGTGGCTTCTCCCAAGATAGCATAACTATTACGGTGGGTAAACGAATTACTGTCGAGTAATTGATAGAATTGAGCATAGTTATGAGAATATCTAGGTATGATCATGTATATAGGCATCACGTCTGTGACAAGTAGACCGACTCCTGCCTGCATCTACTACTATTACTCCACACATCGACCGCTATCCAGCATGCATCTAGAGTATTAAGTTCATAAGAACGGAGTAACGCTTTAAGCAAGATGACATGATGTGGAGGGATAAACTCATGCAATATGATATAAACCCCATCTTTTTATCCTCGATGGCAACAATACAATACGTGTCGTTTCCCCTACTGTCACTGGGATCGAGCACCGCAAGATTGAACCCAAAGCTAAGCACTTCTCCCATTGCAAGAAAGATCAATCTAGTAGGCCAAACCAAACTGATAATTCGAAGAGACTTGCAAAGATAACCAATCATACATAAAAGAATTAAGAGAAGATTCAAATATTGTTCATAGATAATCTTGATTATGAACCCACAATTCATCTGATCTCGACAGACACACCACAAAAGAAGATTACATCAAATAGATCTCCAAGAGAATCGAGGAGAACTTTGTTTGAGATCCAAAGAGAGAGAAGAAGCCATCTAGCTATTAACTATGGACCTGAAGGTCTGAGGTAAACTACTCACACATCATCGGAGAGGCTATGGTGTTGGTGTAGAAGCCCTCCTTGATCAATGCCCCCTCCGGCAAAGCGCCGGAAAAGGCCCCAAGATGGGATCTCATGGGTACAGAAGGTTGTGGTAGTGGAATTAGGTTTTCATGGTGCTCTTCGATGGTTTGGGGGTACGTAGGTATATATAGGAGGAAGAAGTAGGTCGGTGGAGCCACGAGGGTGGAGGGCGCGCCCAGGGGGTAGGCGCGCCCCCTGCCTCGTGGCCTCCTCGTTGGTTACTTGACATCCACTCCAAGTCCTCTGGATCACGTTTGTTCCAAAAATCATGCTCTCAAAGGTTTCATTCCGTTTGGACTCCATTTGATATTCTTTTCTTTGAAACACTGAAATAGGCAAAAAAACTGCAATTTGGGTTGGGCCTCCGCTTAATAGGTTAGTCCCAAAAATAATATAAAAGTGTATAATAAAGCCCATTAAACGTCCAAAACAGAATATATAATAGCATGGAACAATAAAAAAATTATAGATATGTTGGAGACGTATCAGGTCCGTGATCTAAGGATTATCCTCATTGCTGCACAGAAGAATTATGTCCTTGATGCAGCGCTAGGTGACAGACCTGCTGCAGGAGCTGATGAAGACGTTATGAACGTTTCGCAAGCTCGATTTGATGAATACTTGATAGTTTAGTGCAGCATGCTTTACGGCTTAGAATCGGGGCTCCATAGATATTTTGAACGCCATGGAACATCTGAGACGTTCCAAGAGCTGAAATTGGTATTTCAGGCTCATGCTCGTGTTGAAAGGTATGAGACCTCTGACAAGTACTTTGCCTACAAGATGGAGGAGAATAGCTCAGCCAGTGAGCATGTGCTCAGAATGTCTGGGTACTACAATCGCTTGAATCAAGTGGGAGTTAATCTTCCAGATAAGATAGTGATTGACATAGTTCTCCAGTCACTATCACCAAGCTACTAGAGCTTCGTGATGAACTATAATATGCAAGGGATGATGAAAACGATTCCCAAGCTCTTCGCGATGCTGAAACCGGCGGAGGTAGAAATGAGAAAGAGCATCAAGTGTTGATGGTTAACAAGACCACTAGTTTTAAGAAAGGGCAAGGGAAAGAAAGGGGAACTTCAAGATGAACGACAAGCAAGTTGCCGCTCCCGTGAAGAATCCCAAAGCTGGACCCAAGCCTGAGACTGAGTGCTTCTACTGCAAGGGTAATGGTCAATGGAAGCGGAACTGCCCCAAATATTGTGCGTATAAGAAGGATGGCAAAGTGAACAAAGGTATATTTGATATACATGTTATTGATGTGTTCCTTAGTAGTGCTTGTAGTAGCGCCTTGGTATTTGATATTGGTTTCGTTGCTCATATTTGTAACTCGAAACAGGAGTTGCAGAATAAACGGAGACTAGTTAAGGGCGAGGTGACGATCTGTGTTGGAAGTGTTTCCAAGATTGATATGATCACCATCGCACACTCCCTCTACCTTCAGGATTAGTGTTGATCCTATATAAATGATATTTGGTGTTTGCGTTGAGCATGAACATAATTAGATCATGTTTATTGCAATACGGTTATTCATTTAAGTCAGAGAATAATTGTTGTTCTTTTTACATGAATAAAACCTTCTATGGTCATACACCCAATGTAAATGGTTTATTGAATCTCAATTGTAGTGATACACATATTCATAATATTGATGCCAAAAGATGCAAAGTTGATAATGATATTGCAACATACTTGTGGCACTGTCGTTTAGGTCATATTGGTGTAAAGCGCATGAAGAAACTCCATGCGGATGGACTTTTGGAATCACCTGATTATGAATCATTTGATACTTGCGAATCATGCCTCATGGGCAAGATGACTAAAACTCCGTTCTTCGGAACAATGGAGTGATCTAATGACTTATTGGAAATAATACATACCGATGTATGCGGTCCGATGAGTGTTGAAACACACGGCGGGTATTGTTATTTTCTTACCTTCACAGATGATTTGAGTAGGTATGGGTATATCTAATTGATGAAACACAAGTCTGAAACGTTTGAAAAGTTCAAAGAATTTCAGAGTGAAGTGGAGAATCATCGTAACAAGAAGATAAAGTTTCTACGATCTGATCGTGGAGGCGAATATTTGAGTTACGAGTTTGGCCTTCATTTAAAACAATGTGGAATAGTTTCACAACTCACGCCACCTAGAACACCACAGCGTAATGGTGTGTCCAAACGTCATAACTGTACTTTATTAGATATGGTGCGTTCTATGATGTCGCTTACCGATTTTCCGCTGTCGTTTCGGGGTTACGCATTAGAGACAACATCATTCACGACAAATAGGGCACCGTCTAAATCCGTTGAGATGACACCGTATGAACTGTGGTTTGGCTAGAAACCTAAGTTGTCGTTTCTTAAAAGTTTGGGGATGCGACGCTTATATCAAAAGGCTTCAGTCTGATAAGCTCGAACCCAAAGCGGAGAAGTGCGTCTTCATAGGATACCCGAAAGAAACTCTTGGGTATACCTTCTACCACATATCCGAAGGCAAAATCTTTGTTGCTAAGAATGGGTCCTTTCTAGAGAAGGATTTTCACTCGAAAGAAGTGAGTGGGAGGAAAGTAGAACTTGATGAGGTAGTTGTACCTTCTCTCAAATTGGAAAGTAGTACATCAGAGAAAGCCGTTCCCGTGATGCCTACACCAAAGGAAGCAAATGATGATGATCATGAAACTTCATATCAAGTTACTACTGAACCTCGTAGGTCGACCAGAACACGTTCTGCACCAAAGTGGTGCGTCAATCCTGTCTTGGAAGTCATGTTGTTGGACAACAGCGAACCTATGAACTATGAAGAAACTATGATGAGCCCAGATTCTGAAAAATGGCTTGAGGCCATGAAATCTGATATAGTATCCATGTATGAGAACAAAGTGTGGACTTTGGTGGATTTGCCCGATGATCGGAAAGCCATTAAGAAGAAATGGATCTTTAAGAGGAAGACGGACGCTGATGGTAATATCACTGTGTACAAAGCTTGACTTGTTGCAAAAGGTTTTCGACAAGTTCAAGGGGTTGACTACGATGAGACTTTCTCACCCGTAGCGATGCATAAGTCTGTCCAAATCATGTTAAGCAATTGTCGCATTTTATGATTATAAAATCTGGCAAATGGACGTAAAAAATTGTATTCCTTAACGAGTTTCTTAAGGAAGAGTTGTATATGGTGCAACCGGAAGTTTTTGTCGATCCTAAAGGTGCTAACAAAGTGTGCAAGCTTCGCCGATCCATCTATGGACTGGTGCAAGCATCTCGGAGTTGGAATAAATGCTTTGATGAGGTGATCCAAGCATTTTGGTTTTCTACAGACTTATGATGAAGCCTGTATTTACAAGAAAGTGAGTGGGAGCTCTGTAGCATTTCTAATATTATATGTGGATGACATATTGCTGATTGAAAATGATATAGAATTTCTGGATAGCATAAAAGGATATTTGAATAATAATTTTTCAATGAAAGACCTGGGTCAAGCTGCTTAGATATTGGGCATCAAGATCTATAGAGATAAATCAAGACGCTTGATAAGACTTTCAATGAGTACATACCTTGACAAGATTTTGAAGGGGTTCAAAATGGATCAATCAAAGAAGGAGTTCTTGCCTGTATTGTAAGGTGTGAAATTGAGTAAGACTCAAAATCCGACCACGGCAGAAGATATAAAGATAATGAAAGTCATTGCCTATAGCTCAACCATAGGTTCTATAAAGTATGCCATGCTATGTACCGGACATGATGTGTGCCTTGCCATAAGTTTGGTTGGGAGGTACAACAGTGATCCAAGAGTAGATCACTGGACAGCGGTCAAAATTATCCTTAGGTACCTAAAGAGGACTAAGGAAATGTTTCTCGGTTATGGAGATGATAAAGAGTTCGTCGCAAAGGGTTAGGTCGATGCAAGCTTTGACACTGATCCAGATGACTCTCAGTCTCAATCTAGATACATATTGAACGTGGGAGCAATTAGCTAGTGTAGCTCTATGTAGAGCATTGTAGACATAGATGTTTGCAAAGTACACACGGATCTGAATATTGCAAACCCGTTGACTAAAAATCTCTCTCACAAGCAAAACTTGATCACACCTTAGAACTCTTTGAGTGTTAGTCACATGGCGATGTCAACTAGATTATTGACTCTAGTGAACTCTTTGGGTGTTAATCACATGGCGATGTGAACTAGATTATTGACTCTAGTGCAAGTGGGAGACTGATGAAATATGCCCTAGAGGCAATAATAAAATGGTTATTATTATATTTCCTTAATCATGATAAAGGTTTATTATTCAAGCTAGAATTGTATTGACCGGAAACTTAAATACATGTGTAGATACATAAACAAATACCGTGTCCCTAGTGAGCCTCTTCTACGACATGAGTTGTCATTTGATAATGGGATCGCAGCATTAGGAGAATGATGTGATGGACAAGACCCAACCGTTAGCATAGCATATGATCGCTCAGTTTATTGCTACTGCTTTCTTAATGTCAAATACATGTTTCTTCGACCATGAGATCATGCAACTCCCAGACTCCGGAGGAATGCCTTGTGTGCCATCAAACGTCACAACGTAACTAGGTGATCATAAAGGTGCTCTACAGGTATCTCTGAAGGTGTCTGTTTAGTTGGCATGGATCGAGACTGGGATTTGTCACTCAGTATGATGGAGAGGTATCTCTGGGCCCTCTCGGTAATACAACATCACAAGAAGCTTGCAAGCTAAGTGACTAAGGTGTTAGTTACAGGATGATGTATTACACAACGAGTAAAAAGACTTGCCGGTCATGAGAATGAACTAGGTATGGAGATACCGATGATCGAATCTTGGGCAATTAACGTACCGACAGACAAAGGGAACTACGTATGTTGTCATAAAGGTTTGACCGATAAAGATTTTATTGGAATATGTAGGAACCAATATGGGCATCCAGGTCTCGCTATTGGTTATTGACCAGAGAAGCGTCTCGGTCATGTCTACATCATTCTCGAACCCGTAGGGTCCACACGCTTAAAGTTTGTTTATGATATAGTATTATATGAGTTATGTATGTTGGTGACTGAATGTTGTTCGGAGTCCCAGATGAGATCACGGACATGATGTGGAGCTTCGGACTGGTCTGGAGGTAAAGATTGATATATAGGATGATATGGTTGTGCCAAGGGGTAAGGCCCACGAGGCCTTAAGGCCGTACACAAAGGGATTTTTCGGAGGGCGGGGGCTAGACGCCAAGGTTCCTGGCGGCTACCCCCTAGGCCAAACGTTGGAGTTCGCGGCATCTACGAAAACGCCGGGAACTGTGGCGTTTGGTCCTGGAGTCCGAGAAGGACTCTTGCCTTGTGGGCAAAACCGACTTTGAGGAGGCTCTTTCTCGAAGTTACGATCCCAGGGCTCAACATATAAATAGAGGGGGCATGGCTAGCATCCGGAATACATCAAGATACACCAAGCCGTGTGCCGGCAACCCCGCCCCTCTAGTTTATCCTCCGTCATAGTTTCCGTTGTGCTTGGCGAAGCCCTACGGAGATTGTTCTTCACCACCACCGCCACCACACCGTCGTGCTGCTGAAACGCATTTACTACTTTGCCCCTCTTGCTGGAGCAAGAAAGCGAGGACGTCATCGAGCTAAACGTGTGCTGAACGCGGAGGTGCCGTATGTTCGGTACTTGATCGGGACGGAACGTGAAGGTGTATGAATACATCAACTGCATTGATAAACACTTCCGCTTAGCGATCTTCAAGGGTATGAAGATGCTCTCTGCCTCTCGTAGCTATGCATCTCCATGGATAGATCTTGCGTGTGCGTAGAAATTTTTTGTTTTCCATGCAACATTCCCCAACAGCTGGATGTTCTGATGTACATCAGTGAGAGGTCGCGTCCGCCCTGAGCGGCCTTCAATGTGGAGCGACGCTCTCTACAACGGCATGAATGCGGGCAGCTGGTGACTGGCGTCCGGTACGAAGCGCTCGTGGCAGGAAGGAGGGTTTTTTGGTGGGCCAAAACGGCTTGGGATCTGTCCGGACTCCCGCAAACCTCTCCCATTTTTTTCTCTGGTTTGCCGGAGAAAGCGCGTCCGGTCCGCGGGGGACCGCTTGCCAGAACAATACAGGTTGACGTTGGATGGCTTCTGTGGTCTAGAAGGTTCCGGGAGATTTGAGGTTCGGCGTTGGAGATGTCCTAAGATGGATGACTTACATAATTATTTTTGCATTGCCATTCAAACCCTCCATCTATAAAGTAAACTGTAAGTGCATCTAGTGCCCCTTAGTGATTTTGGTGTATTGAAGACTTATAGGTTAAGGGACTAATGTGTTTATGAGTGTACACAGGTCTATAAGTCTATGAGGAGTTTGATATTTACAAAGAAAGTCGACCCCTAAAAATGAAGTTCTTCGACTGAAGACTTTGGATTTCTGAAGACTTTGAAAGTGAAGAAATTGGTGTGATCTTGAAGACTTGGTATTCATTTGAGGAACATGAAGCGTGAAGACTTTTGTTTTCGTAGTTTCATTTTCTCTTTCTTGAGTCATAGGAAACACCGTACTGTTAAAGGGGGTCGAGGAAATACTAAGGAAAAATTTCCATGTGATGCTCAACTCAAAATCCTACACCTACCAATCCCTTCGAGTGAAGCCATTGGAAATCTCATACAGTTCAGTCATATTCTTCAGTGACAGAGACGAAGTTCTTCTGGTCTCTGAGGAATTTGTTCTGACTGAGGAGTTAGGAATTCGCCAGTGCGGATTGCCTACACAGTGAGGAACATGATAGCCCTGAGGAATTTGATACTCAAATTTCCGACCGTTGCTGTGCTATGCGCCAGCTGTCCCAAAATATCTACCCACCTAACGGTCATATCATTGAAGGGCATTTATGTCTTATCATGTCGGGCTGCTCCCTAGGCTATAAATAGCCGCCCCCTACAACCACTAGCTGGTTGGCTGCTCCGAGAGAAACTGACACTTGTCATTTGAGAGCATCCCATCCTCCGAGGACTTTGAGCGAAAATCATCAAGTGAGGAAAACCCAAACCCAAACACCTACAAACCCAAAGTGATTGAGCATCACTGAAGAGATTGATCCTGCGTGGATCCGACGCTTGTTACCTTTGAAGACTGTGCTTCTTCCAGACGGTTAGGCGTCATGGTCTAGAGCATCCAAGAGGAAATTGTGGATCGCCGAGTGACCGAGTTTGTGAAGGTTTGGAAGTCACCTGAAGACTTACCACGAGTGATTGGGCGAGGTCTGTGTGACCTTAGTTCAAGGAGAATACGGTGAGGACTGTGTGTCCGGGACTGTGTGTCCTCAGGTTTAAATACCTAGCCGCTCCAACCAGACATACAACTGAGACAGCAGTTGGAACTGGTCTACCAAATCATTGTCTTCACCAAGCTTACTGGTTCTATTTCCTCAACTCTTTCATTTCCTCATTACTGTGTTGTATGCTTGTTCATATCTTGTTTGAAGACTTTGACTGAAGACTTTCTCAATTTCCTCAGTTCAATTTCTTCAGTCTGTTTGTCTTCATCCTGTGTTATCGTGTGTTTACGCTTTCTGTACTCTGTGCTTGTCTTCATTTCATCATGATGACTATGCTTGTGTTCTGCTATGCATACTTTTGAGTACTTATTCCGCTGCAAGTAGTTCTTCGCTAAGGAATTTCCTCACCCACAAATTCCTCAGTGAAAAATTAATAAAAATTGCCTATTCACCCCCCTCTAGTCGATATAACGCACTTTCAATTGGTATCAGAGCAAGGTACTCCCTTGTTCTCTGTTATTTTGGTTTAACCGCCCGGATTTTTAGTTATGTCGACCGCAGGTATGAAGAAAGTGACATGTCCCATCTTTGACGGTCATGATTATCCCAAGTGGAAGGCCATGATGAAGAAGCGCCTCATGGCGATGAACAGCGAACTGTGGACCGTCACTGAGATTGGTCTTACCGATCTGTGCAAGACGGCGGAAGCTGATGACATTCGCAAGTACACTCTTCTCAACCTCACGGCGAAGGGCGTCATCTGCTCCTGTCTGTCTCAAAATCAGTTCAGGAACGTTATGCATCTCGATCATGCGAAGCTTATCTGGGACCGTCTCTCTGATGTCTATGAAGGTCATCGAACCCGTCATGATCCTTGGTTTGAGGACTTCAAGGAATCTCTCAAATCAATGACATTCGAACCAGAATCATCATCCTCCTCACCATGCCTTATGGCAGATGGTGAAAAGGTAACTGAATGCTATCTGTCTGAATCTAGTGATGATGAATTAGGACCCAGTTATGTCAAACTTGTTTCCCTTGCCGCTAAACAACAAAGAGCTTTGGAAAAGGTTCAAAACATGCTTAGTAAGAGCGATGATATGTTGGGTGAAGAAATGGATCAGTCAAAAGCTTTGGCTGAAAGTCTTCAGAGACTTCATACTAAGTATGACACCCTTCGAGATCAACATAACACTCTCTTATCTGATCATGAGAAGCTTTCTTATGAATTTCTTCAAAGAAAGCAAGATCTTGAGAAGCTAAGAGTGAGTTATGAAGATCTTCAGAAGGAGCGCGATTCATTACTTGCTCAACAAATCAGCGCTGCTCAGGAAAAAATTGTTCCTCCATGTTTGAAATGCATTGAACGTGAATCTGCTAATTCTTCACCTGAATGTTCAAATGCTTCTAATGCTACAAATTCTTCAACTGTCTCTGCTATCACTAATTCCTCATCTGAGGACATTGCTAGTATCACTGACGATGCAGGGCTGAAGGAATTGTACATGACAGGCATGTACAAAAGCCTCAAAGGGCATCAGACTCTTTGTGATGTGCTTAAAAAGCAGATCCTCAACAGGAACCCTAGGAAAGAGGGTATTGCCTTTGAGAGGAAACTCAATGCTGATGGTACATATTGGAAGCCTGAGCAGTACCCCAAAACCTCATGGGTTGCTGCAAAGGGACCTCCAGTTGATCCATCTAATATATCTGGCTTTACATGTGAATCTTCTCATTCCTCTGATGAGTCATTTGACTCCAACTACAAACTGTTTAAAAATCAAAATGGTGAAGTATTTGCTAGATATGTTGGCACTAACTGCAGGAACGGATCCCCTATGAAGAAAATCTGGGTTCCCAAAAGGTGCCTTGAAAGTCTTCAGGTGAATGTCCTCATGACACCACCTGTGAAGAATAGGAACCCCAGATCAAATTCTTCATATGGATCCAAGTCCTCATACGGTCCAAATTCCTCACATGGATCAAATTCCTCAAAAGGATCAAAGTCCTCATATGAACATCATCGTGCTAACAACTCTGTTTCGCAGGGAAGAGCCAATGGTGCTATGAATATGAGCATTATTCTTCTAATCATTATGTTCATAAGTCCTCGAAGAATTTCTCTGCTTATTCATATGCTTACCCTAACTTCTCTTATGTGAAACGAAATGGATTGGCTTCTATGCCACCTTTCTCGTATGGAGCTCGCAGAGTGATGAACTCTTTGCCACCCCTTCAGATGTGGGTGGTGAAGAAAAAGAACTAATCTCTTCTGCAGGGTCAGGTCTCCAGACGTGCTCAAACGTCTGAAGAATTTGCTGGAGACCTGAAGAGTGCCTGAAAGGACGCAGGCTAATCATGAAGAAATGAACTTTCATTTCTCACGTCCTCATACTGTTTTAACTGTTGCATTGCTTGATGAAATTGGTCTGATGAATTGTGATGTCATATTCTTCACTGATGAAGTATATGAAGTTCGTAAGCTGCACTAATTCATCTGCAGGATGATCAACCCAAAGCCACTGAGTGGGTCCTCGATAGTGGATGTACAAATCACATGACTGGTGACAAGAATCTATTGATGGATGCTCCCTTATCACCATCGCATCTGAAGCATATCATCTTCGCTGACAAAGGCAAAAGTCAGGTATTGGGTCTAGGTAAGGTTGCGATCACAAAGGATCGACACATGGACAAAGTCATGCTTGTCGAGTCCTTAGGATACAACCTCATGTCTGTCTCAATGCTTTGTGATCTTGATATGGTAGTTGTCTTTGGCAAGTATCGTTGTGTTGTGGTTATGGAAGCTGACAATTCCAAAGTCTTCGAAGGCTTTAGGAGAGGAGACTTGTATATTGTTGATTTCTCTACAGGACCGCAACCGGCCGTGTGCCTACTCGCAAAAGCTTCAGAAGGTTGGCTATGGCATCGACGACTTGGTCATGCAGGCATGAGGAATTTGCACACGCTTGCAAAGAAGAAGCATGTCATTGGCATTGAGAATGTCAAATTCCTCAAGGATCACTTGTGTGGAGCTTGTGAAGCTGGAAAGATGACCAAGGCTAAGCATCCAGCGAAGACTATCATGACCACTACTCGACCATTCGAATTGCTTCACATGGACCTCTTTGGTCCTAACCATTACTCAGCTGTCACAAATGATGCATCTCTCTATGGGCTTGTTATTGTTGATGATTACTCTCGTTACACATGGGTACACATTGTTACTTACAAACATGAAGTGCAGGAAGTCTTCAAACGATTTTCCTCGAGGGCTTCAACCAACTTTGGTGTGAAGATCAAGCACATCAGAAGTGAGAATGGAACTGAGTTCAAGAATTCTGGTCTTGATGACTATCTTGATGAACTTGGTATTACTCATGAGTTATCTGCTCCTTATACTCCTCAGCAGAATGGCGTCGTGGAGCGCAAGAACAGAACTCTTGTTGAGATGGCTCGCACTATGCTTGATGAGTACAAGACGCCTCGTCACTTCTGGATTGAGGCAATTTATACTGCGTGCCACATCATCAACAGGGTATATCTTCACAAATTCTTCAAGAAGACTGCCTATGAACTCCTCACTGACAAGAAACCCAATGTGAGTTATTTCAAAGTCTTCGGTGCTAAATGTTGGATTAGAGATCCTCATCACAATGCTAAATTTGCACCGAAAGCACATGAAGGTTTTATGCTTGGTTACGGAAAGGACTCGCACACCTACAGAGTCTTCAACACCGTTCTTCACAAGGTTGTTGAAACTGTAGATGTGCGGTTCGATGAAACTAATGGCTCGCAAAGAGAGCACCTACCCTCTGTGATAGATGAACCAGCACCTGAGGAAACTATCAAGTTCAAGGCTACTGAGGATGTCATTCCTACCGAAGAATCTGCTGAAGAATTCATTCCAGAACGTGAAGAACGTCGAGCTAATGCACCTGAAGAAATGCTGAAGAAAATGGTGCTGAAGAAAATGCTGATCAAATTCCTCGACGACAACCTACTCATCCTCGCGTTGCAAAAGAAGTGCAAGTTGAAAAGATCATCGATGACATTGAAGCACCAGGTCCTCTCACACGCTCAAAAGCTTCACATTTATCTAACTTTTGTGGGCACTATGCTTTTGTCTCTATCACAGAGCCCACTAAGGTAGATGAAGCATTTCTGGAGCCTGAGTGGATTCAGGCCATGCAAGAAGAATTACATCAGTTCGAGCTCAACAACGTTTGGGAACTGGTCAATCGTCCAGATCCTCGCAAACACAATATCATTGGCACAAAGTGGATCTACCGCAACAAGCAAGATGAAAATGGCCTTGTGGTGAGGAATAAGGCACGGCTAGTAGCTCAAGGCTACACACAGGTTGAAGGAATTGATTTCGATGAAACTTTTGCACCTGTTGCTAGACTTGAAGCTATTCGCATATTACTTGCTTATGCTAACCATCATGATATCACTTTATATCAAATGGATGTGAAAAGTGCATTCCTCAATGGTAAGCTTGAGGAAGAAGTATATGTTGCTCAACCCCCAGGTTTTGAAGATCCTAAGCATCCTGACAAAGTCTTCAGACTAAATAAGGCCCTCTATGGCCTCAAGCAGGCCCCTCGGGCGTGGTATGATACTTTGAAGGAATTCCTCATGAAGAAAGGCTTCAAACCCGGTTCACTCGACCCTACTCTTTTCACTAAATCATATGATGATGAATTGTTTGTATGCCAAATATATGTTGATGATATCATCTTTGGCTGTACTGACCAACGTTATAGTGATGAATTTGCCTATATGATGAGTGAAGAATATCAAATGTCTATGATGGGAGAGTTGAAATTCTTCTTAGGTCTTCAAATTCGTCAACAGCGCAATGGCATATTCATATCTCAGGAGAAATACCTCAAGGATGTACTGAGGAAATTCGGCATGCAAGATTGCAAAGGCGTCAAAATTCCGATGCCCACAAATGGCCATCTGTGCACTGATGAAAATGGTATTGACTTCGATCAAAAGGTATACCGCTCCATGATTGGTTCTTTATTGTATTTATGTGCATCTAGGCCAGATATTATGCTTAGTGTTTGCATGTGTGCCCGATTTCAAGCTACACCGAAGGAATCACACCATAAGGCTGTGAAACATATTCTTCGATATCTAGCTCACACACCAACACTAGGATTATGGTACCCCAAGGGCTCGGCTTTTGATCTCGTTGGATATTCTGACTCTGACTATGCTGGTGATCGTGTGGATCGCAAGTCAACATCTGGTACATGTCATTTCCTCGGACGATCTTTGGTCTGTTGGTCCTCGAAGAAGCAGAACTGCGTATCACTGTCTACTACTGAAGCTGAGTACATTGCTGCTGGTTCTTACTGTGCTCAATTGCTGTGGGTGAAGCAAACTCTCAAGGACTACGGTGTCAACGTGAAGAATGTGCCTCTCTTCTGTGACAATGAGAGTGCCATCAAGATTGCTCACAACCCAGTTCAGCACTCGAAGACAAAGCACATTCAGATTCGTCATCATTTTCTTCGCGATCATGTGTTGAAGGGCGACATTTCTATTGAGCATGTGAAGACTGAAGAATAGCTAGCCGATATCTTCACAAAGCCCTTGGATGAAAAGAGATTTAGCAAGTTGCGGTGTGAGCTAAATATCTTAGAATCTTCTAATGTTCTTTGAAGAGGACACTCATCCTAACACTTATGCAAAATTGATGACTTAGATGTGCAACACATGAAGAAACGTTTTTCTTCAATCAATGAAGAATAACACTCTAAGTGTGAAGAAATTAATGAAGAATTTGATTCTCAAAACCCTACGACAATTGTACGCGGTGTCTGAAATCATCATTCTTATACGGTGGGTCACGCCACCACAAAAGTTGAAAATCTTCAACTTGAGTTTTTCCTCAGTTTTGAAATTCCTCAATTGTTCATATTCTTCAACTTTGCAAAATCTTCACTGTTTCCGTCGTTTTTCTTCATTGGCTATATATATATATATATATATATATATGAGTTTATGTCCTCTACAGCATTCACTTATGGCTAATTCTTCAAGTTGGTTTTTCTGCTAAGTGAATGTGATCGGACCCTTCCCCCTCTATGCTATACTCAACCCAATCTATTCACAAATTCTTCATGTGCGTTCTATTTGAAACTCGTTCAAAATCTTCACTGTGTCCTTGTCAGCTGAAGAATTTGCGAACGGAACTTTTAACTTATCTTATCCAAATTTTCGGCTTTGCTGCTCAAACCGTTCCGCTTCCCACGATATACTTATCTATTCACCCACGATCTAACACGATCTCCACTTCTCAGTACGTGGGTGACACATTTCATGCGAATGAGAAGGGTCAGGGGCACGTTCGTCCAAAATCTTCGGGCGAACAGTTTTTCACCGTGGCTATAAGTACCCCTCTCCCCTTCCTCACTTCTTTTACTCCGCTCGACCTCTCTCCAGCTCGAGCTTCTCAAACCCTAGCGCCGCCGCTACATCATCGTCGCCGGTGAGGAAGAGCTTCACTGCCTCGACCTCGTTGCCGCCGAACTCGCGCCGGCCGCGGAAATCTTAACTCCGTCGCCGCCGTAGCCGTCTTCCTCCGCCAAGTTAGGGCGTGGAAGATCTGCACAGACGAGCTTCACTTCTCCACATCCCAGTTCATCGTGTTCTTCGTTCAGGGTAATTAAAAGTTACTTTTACTGCCCTCTTTGATTCAAATGTTACTACAAAATCTTCAAAGGTGTTTTTCTTCAAATCTTCACACACTAAACACCTCACATATCATCTGTTCTTGATTTGTTTCTCTAAGCATCATTTTTCTTCAAGATTCCTCAATTGTGTGGATCTTCGATCTATACAACTCTGGAACCTAAGACAAAGAACGCTTAGTGAAATTCTTCAAGACTCATCTGGTCAAATTCCTCAAACTTGTTCTTTTGGAAAAACCTTCTGAGAACGCATATGACCTCTCCAAATTCCTCGCAACTATACTCTGTTCACAGGTACTCATGTCCGCTGCTGAATCACTAGGTTCTCATCAACTTAACTCATTTGCAACGTTCCTCGAAGAAAAGTTGCATACTTCTTCAGAGAGTTCAATTGTTCAAATTCCTCAACTGAAGAAAATGGCTGATGGAAAGAAGCCACAGAAAGGAGGAAAGAGGCCTGAGGTCAATACTGCCTTTGAAATCCCTGAGGACATTTATGCTGGGTACTGCACACCCCCTGAGGAAGATAAAAATCAGCGCAAGGTGCGCATTCAGAGGATAGAAAGGAGATGGGCAAAAGAGTGGAGGGAGTACAGGTATGTGACTCCAAAATACATGAAGAAATTCGCTGTTACTCCTCCATGCTCAAGACCACCATTGGCACCTGGCAAGAGGCAGATCCCACTAGCATCAAGCGCGGTGAGGATTTTCCTGAAGAATGGGCCAAGCGCCAGGCCAAGTTGGCCAAACAGGCTAAAGGAAGCAGTGAAGAAATTCAACGAAGACTCTACTGCTGCTGCTGCTGAGGCCTCTGTAAGGTCGAAGAAATCCATGGCAAAGAAGCCTGCACACAAGCCAAGTGCTTCTTCTTCAATGCCATCACGGCCAATTTCCTCAGCTAAGCCCTCACGGCCAATTCCTCAAGCCGCTCCTGCTCCTCCAAAGTCCTCAGCTGCTCCGACAAAATCCTCAGCACCTGTGCATCTCGCCACGTGCCAAAGGACTATAGGCATCTCTATTGCCTCGGGAGCTTCGGTTAGTTCCTCAGCTGCACCAAATTCTTCAACATGACCCTCTCTGCTGAAGACAAAGACCACTGCTGGACGTGGCTCTCGCCCAAGTCCTCACAAGAAGCAGGTCGCCTTCCAAGTGCCGTCTGAAGAAGACGAAGCTGATGATGAAGAACTTGCTGAGATCATCATAGATAGGCAAGTCAGGGCCGCTAGAGCCAAAGGCACAGATGTGCCACTGCTTTTGGATCCAAAGTTGATCCTCAACTACATTGACCTCCGGCACAAGGACCCAAACACTCCTATGCCTGATTTCAAGTTGACACCTGGCCAAAGTCACATGCTGACCCATTTCATCCAAGAAGAAAAATAGAAATATGAGAAGGCCAGGCAGCTCAAGAAAGCACAGTACAGGAAGGAGAAATTCTTGAAGAACAACGTTGTCTCTATGACAACTGATGAACTTGTAAAGATCCAGTCTGAAATCAAAGTCCTCGGCGATGATTTCAATGCTTACTATCCTGATTGGAAAGGAGCCAAGGTCAGGTTTGTTAAACTGACTGAGAAGTTCACCACCAATGTTGCAACCCCATCGCAACAAGAAATTCCTCAGGCTGATGCATCTGCTCAGCCAACTGAAGAACATGCCAGCACCGCTGATGATAATCAGGCTGCTGAAGAAAATGTGAGTTCCAGGGCTGATGACTGCATTCCAGCCGCTGAAGAAATTGCCAGGGCATCCACTAGTGGTGCGCCTGAAGAAAATGAAGAGGTCAGGGCAACTGCATCAGTTGTGCCTGAAGAAACTGAACCAAATTCCTCTGCTCCTCCTGCGCCTACCCCAACTCCGATCCTTCCATTTGCATCGGATGTGAAGAAGACCAAGGCTGCAGAGCGTGCAGCTGTGAAGAAAAGGAAAGCATCAGCTACATCAGATTCTTCAGCTCCGAAGAAGATGAAGCCTTTGACCAGTTCATTTGCTAATCCAATTGATGTTGTTCCAGTTTCCTCCATGCCATCAAAGGAAATCATCCCTTTTGATGAACAATATGAGATCCCTAGCGGATTTGATGAAGAAAATCCTTCTGCTGCTTCGTCAGAGCAGATGGATGAAGAAATTGAAGCGGATCAAATCCCTTCAACACCGGTTGTTTCCTCGCCTATGCCTCAGTTTACTGCTGAAGAGGCTGGCATTGAAGAAATGGAAGATGAATATGTGGACATTGGTTGTACCACATCTATGATGAATGATGACTTTTGGGAAAGTCAGCACCCCAATTCTCCACTCTTCACTCCACTGCAGCAAATTCCTCAGTCCCCAGTCACTACAGTTCAAATGGGATCTGATGAAGCTCATGAAGACATTCCAGCCGCTAGTGCTGAAGAAAATGAAAATGAGGAATTCAAGAACCAGGCTGCCATTGAAGAGGAACCAGAAATTCCTCAGCCTGAAGAACCTGAGATTGCGATTCCTGAGGTCATCATGCAACTGACTGACACTCCTCTGCCCAAGCCAAAGGATCCATTCTCAAGGAAGCAAAAATTCAAGGCTGATTATTTCTTCGGCAAGCACGTATTCTTCACCGAGTACAACCCTTATGACTCTGCTCGCATAAGGAAGAAGCGTTTCTGGACTGCCAGCCAGGCAAATTTCTATTCCTCAGTGCTGTTCGACAAAGACAAAGTCTTCGATCATGAGCACATTCCTCGCGTGGATATGGAATCTCTGTCGTGCTTCGTGCCAGTCCTCAGTGTTCTTTACGACGCTGGACTGTTAAATTTCTGCACTGACATATGTGATTGGAATGAAGAGCTAATTCTTCAATTTTATGCAACACTGCACATCACCGGCAACGCTGAAGACGTGAATTCATGGGTGCTGGACTGGATGTCTGAAAACACTCACTACAAAGCCCAGCTACTGAATTGCTTCATGCTTTGCCTCTTAGTCCGCCCCTTGAAGGTGCTTGTTGCATCTACAATGAACCTGAGCTTACCGATCACTACATGCAAGTGTTGATGAAGCCTTTGAAGCTATGTCAGGCCCCAAGAACAAAATTCCTTGTGAAGGAATTGCTGTATGTGCCTCGAACTGTCTATCGCATTCTGTCGAAGACATTGAGTCCAATCAAGGGCCACGACTCAAATGAAGAAGAAGTCGTTGGCATCATGAAGAATCTGCTTTTCAATATCATTCATGGCATTCCCGTCAAGTTCCATGATTTCTTCATGAGGACTCCGGCCAATGTGGCAATGTCACCATTTGAGTTGAAGCCTTATGCACCATGGATTATGAGATTCATCAGAACAAGGTCTTCACTCAACTATAAAGCTGATACACTGAACCATTGCAGCTACTTGCCCCCGATCGAAGTCCTCAAACGAACATTTTCCTCAGCTGATGAAAAGGGCAAGGCTACTGCTGTAATTGATGAAGGCATTCGTCCATTGGATGGACAATTTTGCAAGGCTGCATCCTACTCCACCAATGATGACTCTGCCACACATGACTCTGTCGCAAACGCACCCAAGCAAAATCCTCAAGGCACAGCACCCAGGGTGATGACTGACCGTGAGCTTCTCCTCAGTCTTCATCAGAAGGTTGATCGCAATCATAAATGGGTCAAGCGTCAGTTTGGTTCAATTCTTCACAACATGACTGCTACCCACAATGCAGTGAAGAAAAACCACTACTACCTTCATGAAACCCTCAACCACACCTGGGCTGTTCTGTCTCAAGTCTATAGTGAAGAAGATCTAAAGAAAATGGGTCTCAAGGAAGATCTTGACTGGGCTGCACCTCCTCCGAAGAAGTACAAGAAGGTCAAGGTTCCTCCTTGGTGGCCAGCTCCTATTCTTCATCACGTGACACTGATGAACATGAAGATTTGGATGACACTGCGGCAGGCCCTACATTATCAAACGATCCCAACAACGCTGGCGCTCCTTCATCACCTTGATATTCTTCAGGGGTGTTAGTCCTCATTTTCGACCCTTTTGGTCATTCGATGACAAAGGGGGAGAAATTTGAGTTAGTCTTCAAGCGGGTCTATCTTATGGGCGTTTTTTTTCTAAGTTACAACTCTCGTTCTTCTGATGACTTTGCTGGATCGAGTTGTAAACTTAAACTCTATGGTGACCTGATACTGTTGCTGTGTTCTTTTGCATGCTTATTCCTCGTTAATGTTATTGCATGCATGTTGAATTACATTAGTCACCATATTTCATCATGCATTTCAAATTCTTCATATTATATTGTCAAATGCGTGTATGAATTACAAGATATAGGGGGAGATCTCCATGATTCAACTCTTCAAGTGTGCATTCCTTCAAAAGCAAATTCCTCACTATGCACATCTTCAAGGGGAGTTCTTCTATATCTTGCAATCAAATTCCTCAATATCAGTATTTACACTTCATATGTTTATCCCCGTTGAAAACTTAACCTATATTGTCATCAATCACCAAAAAGGGGGAGATTGTAAGTGCATCTAGTGCCCCTTATTGATTTTGGTGTATTGAAGACTTATAGGTTAAGGGACTAATGTGTTTATGAGTGTACACAGGTCTATAAGTCTATGAGGAGTTTGATATTTACAGAGAAAGTCGACCCCTAAAAATGAAGTTCTTCGACTGAAGACTTTGGATTTCTGAAGACTTTCAAAGTGAAGAAATTGGTGTGATCTTGAAGACTTGGTATTCATTTGAGGAACATGAAGCGTGAAGACTTTTGTTTTCGTAGTTTCATTTTCTCTTTCTTAAGTCATAGGAAACACCGTACTGTTAAAGGGGGTCGAGGAAATACTAAGGAAAAATTTCCATGTGATGCTCAACTAAAAATCCTACACCTACCAATCCCTTCGAGTGAAGCCATTGGAAATCTCATACAGTTCAGTCATATTCTTCAGTGACAGAGACGAAGCTCTTCTGGTCTCTGAGGAATTTCTTCTGACTAAGGAGTTAGGAATTCGCCAGTGCGGATTGCCTACACAGTGAGGAACATGATAGCCCTGAGGAATCTGAGCCTCAAAATTCCGACCGTTGCTGTGCTATGTGCCAGCTGTCCCAAAATATCTAATCCACCTAACGGTCATATCATTGAAGGGCATTTATGTCTTATCATGTCGGTTTGCTCCCTAGGCTATAAATAGCCGCCCCCTACAACCACTAGCTGGTTGGCTGCTCCGAGAGAAACTGACACTTGTCATTTGAGAGCATCCCATCCTCCGAGGACTTTGAGCGAAAATCATCAAGTGAGGAAAACCCAAACCCAAACACCTACAAACCCAAAGTGATTGAGCATCACTGAAGAGATTGATCCTGCGTGGATCCGACGCTTGTTACCTTTGAAGACTGTGCTTCTTCCAGACGGTTAGGCGTCAAGGTCTAGAGCATCCAAGAGGAAATTGTGGATTGCCAAGTGACCGAGTTTGTGAAGGTTTGGAAGTCACCTGAAGACTTACCACGAGTGATTGGATGAGGTCTGTGTGACCTTAGTTCAAGGAGAATACGGTGAGGTCTGTGTGTCCGGGACTGTGTGTCCTCAGGTTTAAATACCTAGCCGCTCCAACCAGACGTACAACTGAGACAATAGTTGGAACTGGTCTACCAAATCATTGTCTTCACCAAGCTAACTAATTCTATTTCCTCAACTCTTTCATTTCTTGATTACCGTGTTGTATGCTTGTTCATATCTTGTTTGAAGACTTGCTGAAGACTTTCTCAATTTCCTCAGTTCAATTTCTTCAGTCTGTTTGTCTTCATCCTGTGTTATCTTGTGTTTACGCTTTCTGTACTCTGTGCTTGTCTTCATTTCATCATGATGACTATGCTTGTGTTCTGCTATGCATACTTTTTAGTACTTATTCCACTGCAAGTAGTACTTCGCTAAGGAATTTCCTCACCCACAAATTCCTCAGTGAAGAATTCATAAAAATCGCCTATTCACCCCCCTCTAGTCGATATAAGGCACTTTCATAAACATCTCCGAATCATCCCAAGTGGTCATGATCTTAACCCTTTTTTCCTTGTGTGTGCTCTTTTTTATCTTTGAGCTTAAGTTTTTTTGTCACCGTCATCAACATGTTAAACCTCGTGACCTTTTTTCTCCTTGATGTCGGAGCGCTTGACACATGACTGCCTCCTTCTGCATCAAGATATTCTCAAACCTCTCCGTCAGCTTGATTGCCACCCCTTCTCGCTTTTTCTTCCCCTCCTCTCACTTTTTTCCCATGGACCATCCTCTAATCTTCTTGGGCAGCTCATTTGTTGGGTTGGTTAGATCATATGTTTCTTCCACGGTGCCGATACTGGCGGTCTTGATGGAGTTGAGAATGAATAAATTCCACTTGGGTTGCCCACTCTGCTTCAATTAGCAATACATGAGGACGAAGTTCCTGTTCTTCATCTTAAAGAACAAGTTGCACGCATGAGAAGGCTACAAATAAAAATATTGTGAACAAGTTGCATATCCGGCAAAATGACCAACACATAGAGTATATCTGGTCAAATGACCAACACATAGAGTATATCTGGACAACAAGCTGCATATTCAGCCAAATGACCAACACATATAACAACTTACTTGCTCGGTGATTTGTGCACCCCTCGACCGTCGACCTATTAGTTGTTTCAAATGGCCACAATACTTGCACACGGCCTCTTGGATGGTGTATCATCAATGGTTGAGCGACTTCATCCCATGGTTGCAGATGAGTACGACGCGGTAGGGCTCGAAATGCTTGTGCTTATGGAACCAAATATGAATGTTGGCCCAAAATGTTGTGCCCTTCTGCTCCGTGCTATGGATCGGATCAATGTTTTTTTAAATAGAGAGTTGTATTAATTAAGTAGAGAAAACATAGTCCGTACAATCGTGCAGGGCCACGCTTAACAGGCTGGTTGGCACTGTACCTCGCATAACCCCACCAGGCAACTCTCTACGCCCAAACTGGGCAGACTATGAGCTAACTATTGTCCTTTCTATCTACTTTACAGACTTTAACTTCCTTGTTCCCTATTTGATGGCTTGAAATTCCTTCGCGATCGCTCCAATTTCCGATCTATCAACATACGAGGGGTTGAGTGCCTTTGCCACCTAACTGCAATCTGTCTCAATGATTAGGGGTAGATCCGTAGTTGACACCGCCTTCCGTAGTCCTTCTAGACAAGCCATGGCTTCCGCACAGTCCGCTCCATTGCATCACGGTATATAATCCCAAGCTGATAAAATAATTCTTCCATCATGGTCTCGAATCACAGCGCCCCACGCTGCACTCCTACTTTCCTCCAAAAAACTTCCATCAACATTGACCTTGGCCCATCCAAGCTCTGGCTTTTGCCATCCTTTTTCCTTTGTATTACCATGTTGTTGCACGTTTGGTAATTTAACCATAGGACTTTTCCATTTTCGTTCTATCCTAGAATTTCCGTCCGCAATCAAACGGAGGTTTACAAGGTAGTTTTGCAGAAAATGAGCAGAATGGGAAACTCTTTGCCTTACCTTTTGCGAAGATCGCATCATTTCTATGGTGCCAAACACGCCACCAAAATAGCATAAATTTTTGCCTCATATCTTCACTCACCTTATCTAGCAAGACCAGGACCCAATCCCTCCCAGTGTATTCTATTTCATGCTCAGGGGGAAGTTCCATACATCCTTCAGTTCATGCCAAAGGGCCCTGCAAATGTGCATCATTGTGCCAGATAGAAGCATGTTTCATCATCTACCCCACATATATTACAAATCGGGGTGAGGCCTGGGATGTGTCGAAATCTATTAGTTTGAACCGCCAGCGACTCAGTTGCAAGTCTCCATGTAAAGATACACACTTTATGGGGTACATTTGTCTTCCAGATATTATTCCAAATACTTCTCCCCTGAGGTATTGTGGCTGGATCCAATCATCTCAAAATTACTTTCGTCCATGGCTAGCTGGTATGTGGTACAAATGGTGAAAATTCCGTTCTTTTCTAGCTGCCAGGCAATATAATCATCTTCATCATAATTTGGGAGTCGGATACTCAAAATATCATTTGCGTCTTTGCGTGTAAATATATGCCTGATATTATCTTCCTTCCAGGAGTGACTCTCCTGATCGATGAGGTCCGCTACCCAACAGGTTCGGGAGTTTGTCGGATTTGTGTTTACTTTCATGTTTCCTCTCGGGATCCAATTATCTCTCCAAATGCGGACACTATTTGCATTGCAGATGCGCCAGATACATCCTTTTTTTAAGGATTTCCAAACCATGCATGACGCCCTGCCAACCCGGCGAGCATTGTGAATAAACATCATGTCTAGCAGATCAGCCCCATGGTAGTATTTTGCCTTAAGTACTCTCGTGCACAAGCTGTCGGGATGTGCAATAAGTCGCCAAGCTTGCCTAGCGAGGAGAGCCTGGTTAAAAACTTTAAGGTCTTTGAATCCCATACCTCCTTGGCTTTTTCGTTTTGTAAGTTTCTCCCAACTCGACCAGTGGATCTGTCGGCGATCTTTATCATCTCCCCACCAAAACTCCTTGGACATGTGCATGAGCTCCTCACGAAGGATTGTTGAGAACTTGAAAACACTCATTGCAAAGGTGGGGATCGCTTGAACCACTGGTTTAATTAGTGTCTCCTTGGCTCCACTAGAAGAATATTTTTCGGTGCAATCATTCATTTGCTCCTCGCTTTATCTTTGTTTGTTTGAATTTCTCTTTTATCATACGTCCTTCTGGAACCAGCAAGCCCAAGTATTTCTCCTCAAAACTCACCGTCACTACATTCAGGATATTTATTACTTCCTGACCATCCTCTTGTGATCATTTGTTAGCAAGGATGTAACACCCCGGATGTGACTTTCCATATTTGTAACTCCAACTCTTGCCATTTTCGGCTTTAAGTTATGAGATTCCCTTCGTGGTTGGGTTTTTTCTTCATTTTGCATTTTGTTCTTGTCATGCATTTCATATCATGTCATCATGTGCATCGCATTTGCATACGTGTTCATCTCATGCATCCGAGAATTTTCCCCGTTGGCCGTTTTGTAATCCGACACTCCCACATGCACCGGCGCACCCCTCTTGTCTCTTTTCGTGAGCGGGTGTTAAACATTCTCGGAATGGACCGAGGTTTGCCAAGTGGCCTTGGTACACCACCGGTAGACCACCTGTCAAGTTTCGTTCCATTTGAAGGTCGTTTGATGCTCCAACGGTTAACCGGGTAACCGCAAAGGCCTCTTGTGTGTTGCAGCCCAACACCCCTCCAAAACAGCCCAATAACCCATCTAAACCGCCTCCATGCTCTCCGTCGTTCGATCATGATCGTGTGGGCGAAAACTACACCCCATTTGGAGTCTCCTAGCTCCCTCTACCTATAAATATGTTCCCCCCTCCCCGGATTTTCGCGCAGTCCAAACCCTAGACTAGTCCCTCTCCGCCGCCGGACACGTCCGGGTCGGACCGGACGCATCCGCCGCCGCACCCGAGCCAACCGGAGGCCGACACGTCACCACCGCCGCCTCCCGCCGCCGGCCAGCCCGGGCCCGAGGCCGGCCCCCGCGGCCCATCTCCCCGCGGGCGACCGCGCCCGTCCGCCTCCGCCGCCGCCCGCGGGCGACCGCGCCCGTCCACCTCCGCCGCCGCCCAGGCCTCCGGCGGCCGCCGACCGCCCGCACCACCGCGCCGGCCTCCGCCTCCGCCCGCACCACCGCGCCGCCCGGTCCCGCCTCCGCCGGCGCCGGATCCGGCCAGATCCGGCACCCCCGTCCTCGCCGGCGCCTTCCCCGGCCAGCTCCGGCTGCCGCCGCACCGTCTCCGGCGAGTCCGGCCCTGCCTCGGTTCGCGCGCCCCGACGAACCCTAGATCCGAGGTTGATTTCCCCCCCTCGTTTTTCTTCTAAGTCCCGAAATTCTCACATCATGTGCTCCTATTCATCATGTCTTATCTCTTTGGATACTGCTCCGTTTTGCCTGCATGATATATCAAAATGTTCATCATGAGATGCTCTTCATTTTGTTCCATTGTGTCATGCTTGCTTGAGTTCATATTGATGCCCAAATCATCGCTGCAAGAGTGCTATATGATGTTTACTGCTGTTACTTATCTGATTATGATGTTTTGTCATTTTTGTTGCATTTGATGTGTGCATCTTATGAGCATAAGCTCTACATGTGTTTTGTACTAGGTCATGCCATCTTTACAGGGGTGCTTGCCATGTATTTTTATGATGAATTTGGTGACTAGCACAAGCATGTAAACGAGGCTTCGTGATGTTGCTGCTTTCAGGGACTTAGGATTTTGCTGTCCATTTGCTGCTGTTATTTTGATGCCATTTATCCATGTTGCTACAGTGAGATCCATGCTTCTTTTGAGTATGTTCAGTAAGGATGTTTTGGACATATAGATGTGCTCTATCCATCCATGCCCCTGGTTGCAATTATGGAGTGCCCTAGCATGTCTCAACCTTGCTCTACTTTTGCTATAAAATGTTCCTGGCAGATTGTTTACATGTTAATCAATTTTTCCAAGGTTGTTGTAGTTGATCCTTGCATGCTATGAGCTTGTTCTTACCATGGTTAGTTTCATGAACATGTGTTCTTGCTGATTCTATGCTTATATTGTCTTGCAGTGCCTTGTGATGAGTGAATCGAGCTCGCAAAGATGCCTTCATAATTCTGTTAATGCCATGCTCTGTTTTCTGCTAAGTCTGAATCTGGTAATAAAACTTGCTATGTTTATATGGGTGCCATCATATCTTCTGTGCCTTTTTGGCTCATGATCAATAAGTGACTTTTGTTCTATGCATTTAGTAGATTCATGCCATGCCTTGATTTGCTAGGATATGTTCCTATAACATGCTGTTTGCTTGCTCTAAACATGGCTTCCTGATGTTATTTCTGGCATGTTAGTATTTTCACCAAGTCTGTGAAGCTGATATCTTTTGCACTTTTTCCATGCTTGTTTGAACCTGCTCTGGTGTGATTTAGCCGTAGCTCAGTGTTCATGTTTTGTCAAGCATCTTGGGTACATCACTGTCATATGCTTTGTTGTTATTTTGGAGTGCAGTAGCTTAGCTTCTTGTTGCATACTAAGTGGCATCCTGCTGTTAATCGCAGAATTGTGCCATCCTTGTTTTGCTTGTCATTTGCAAACCGTGCATCCGATTCCGGTGATCCTTATATCGATTTCAACCGAAATCATCTCATCTTTCCAGCGGCATACTTGGTTTGCCAAGTTGATGCCTTGTTTATATTTTCCCTTCCGGAGCACGCATATGCATTGCATATCACATCTCGCATATCATGCCATGTATTGCATCATGTTGCTTGTGCATGTCCCGTGATTGATTGTTGGTCCTTTGCTTGTGTTCTTGCTTTGGGTAGAGCCAGGAGACGAGAACGCTTACGAGGAACCTGTTGAGAACGCTTACGAGGATCAAGCTTTCGACAACTCTGAGATCCTTGCAGGCAAGATGACCATACGCTCGAAATCACTTCTATCTTTGCTTGCTAGTTGTTTGCTCTATTTCTATGTTGCGCTACCTACCACTTGTTATATCATGACTCCTATGTTGCCATGTCAAGCCTCTAACCCACCTTTTCCTAGCAAACCGTTGTTTGGCTAAGTTTACCGCTTTTGCTCAGCCCTTCTTATAGCGTTGCTAGTTGCAGGTGAAGTTGAAGTTGGTTCCATGTTGGAACATGGATATTTTGGCATATCACAATATCTCTTATTTAATTAATGCATCTATATATTTGGTAAAGGGTGGAAGGCTCGGCCTTATGCCTGGTGTTTTGTTCCACTCTTGCCGCCCTAGTTTCCGTCATACCGGTGTTATGTTCCTTGATTTTGCGTTCCTTATGCGGTTGGGTGATTTATGGGACCCCCTTGACAGTTCGCCTTGAATAAAAATCCTCCAGCAAGGCCCAACCTTGGTTTTACCATTTGCCACCTAAGCCTTTTTCCCTTGGGTTTTCGCGAGCCCGAGGGTCATCTTTATTTTAACCCCCCCCCCGGGCCAGTGCTCCTCTGAGTGTTGGTCCGAACTAGAGCCACTTGCAGCGCCACCACGGGGAAGCTCGAGGGCTGGTTTTAGTTGTACGTAGTGTTCATCCGGTGTGCCCTGAGAACGAGATACGCGCAGCTCCTATCGGGATTTGTCGGCACATCGGGCGGCTTTGCTGGTCTTGTTTTACCATTGTCGAAATGTCTTGTAAACCGGAATTCCGAGACTGATCGGGTCTTCCCGGGAGAAGGTATATCCTTCGTTGACCGTGAGAGCTTGTGATGGGCTAAGTTGGGACACCCCTGCAGGGTATTATCTTTCGAAAACCGTGCCCGCGGTTATGTGGTAGATGGAAATTTGTTAATGTCCTGTTGTAGAGAACTTGACACTTGCCTTAATTAAAATACATCAACCGTGTGTGTAGCCGTGATGGTCTCTTTTCGGCGGAGCCTGGGAAGTGAACACGGTTTGGGTTATGTATGAACGTAAGCAGTTTCAGGATCACTTCTTGATCACTTCTAGCTTCGCGACCGTTGCGTTGCTCCTCTTCTCGCTCTTATTTGTGTATGTTAGCCACCATATATGCTTAGTGCTTGCTACAGCTCCACCTCATTACCTCATCCTTCCTATAAGCTTAAATAGTCTTGATCTCGCGGGTGTGAGATTTTTGAGTCCTCGTGACTCACAGATTCTACCAAAACAGTTGCAGGTGCCGACGATACCAGTGCAGGTGACGCAACCGAGCTCAAGTGGGAGTTCGACGAGGAACTTGGTCGTTACTATGTTTCGTTTCCTGATGATCGGTAGTGGAGCCCAGTTGGGACGATCGGGGATCTTGCATTTGGGGTTGTCTTCTTTTATTTCGGTTCCGTACTCGGACCTTGATTATACGCTGAATGATGTATGTTTAATTTATGTATTGTGTGAAGTGGCGATTGTAAGCCAATTCTTTATCCCATTCTTGTTCATTACATGGGATTGTGTGAAGATGACCCTTCTTGCGACAAAACCACCATGCGGTTATGCCTCCAAATCGTGCCTCGACACGTGGTAGATATAGCCGCATCGTGGGCGTTACAAAGGAGCAGGGAGCATTTAGATGGACTGATTAGCTGTCCAGTGGCTCTCTCATAGTTGTTCAGGATGTTCTTCACCTTATTGGCTTGATCACTGTTTGCCTTAAAAAATAACAGGTTGTCATCCGCAAATAGAAGATGTGAAATGCTAGGGTTTTGTCGACAAATTTGCAGCTCCTGTATTTCACCAGCTTCCACCTTACTATGTATTAGACGTGAGAGCCCATCAGCGACAAAGAGAAAAGATAAGGGGAAAGTGGATCTCCCTGTCTTAAACCACATGCAGGAGTGAAGCTCTTCAACAGGTTCTCGTTGAAGCGGACAGAATAATTCACTGTTTTGACACACGTCATGATCCATTGTATCCATTTATCAGCAAAACCTAATCTTCTCATCGCCCCTTCTAGATATTTCTAGTCAACTCTTTCATAGGCCTTTGCGAGGTCTAATTTGTATGCGCAAATTTTTCCCTTTGCATCAGAACTTTTTTGGATGCTATGGATACATTCAAATGCAATCAGAGCGTTGTCCGTAATCGTTTGCCCTTGAATGGAGGCACTTTGCGCTGGGGCTATCAACTCATGGAGCAGTGGTCGAAATCTGTTAACCAAACATTTTGAAGCAATTTTATACACTACATTGCATAGGCTGATAGGTCTATAGTCTTTTACGGAGCTCGGGTTTTCCTTCTTCAGTATTAACACTATAACAGTATTATTGACTCCTTCAGGCATGAAGCCCGAACTAAAGAACTCTTTTACTGCCTTGATCACCTCATTTTTCATAGTACCCCAATGCCTTTGATAAAATCTAGCAGGGAACCCTGAATCAGATCAATGTTGGTGGCCAAGTATGCATCGTGCAACAACTCGTCCTCTTGCATGTTGAAACTTTCTCCTCTACCCTTTTTCTTTGGATTAGACGGAAATTCATCTGGATCAAGGTCGTCGTCATCTTGCTCCTGCTGGCCGGTGTATAGATCCGACAACGGTGGCGATGGCCTGCATACAAGGCCTCACCAGCCCCTATATGATGCCCGTCGTCTGCTCCACGACCGCACCCTTAACATCCATCACCACGGCCGTCACCCCAGCCGCCTTTCTTTTTGAGCGCCGGCTTTGCCTTCTGTTTGAGGCGCCTGGCTTACCGTGTCACTGAGTTGATCTTTCAGATGACCGCCTTCGTCGGATCCTCCACCACTGTCGTTTTTGAAAGCTTCCGCACGGGTCCATGCATGCAACGGCGGCAACGACGAAAAATGGCGGGTATTGGGGTGGAGATCATCAGGATGGTAGAGGAGATGGTTGAGAAAGGATGGGGGGTTGTCGCGAAAACAATGAAGTGAGCTCCAAGTGAGCGGGCTCCGTCTCAGTTTTGGTAGTGCAGGGGGTGTCGAAGTCTGACTTGGCTGGTGGCTGGTGTCTGGACTCCCACAAAGGCTCTCTGATTTGCTCCCCTTTACGGGAAAACAATTACCCGGACAGGTCCACGGACAAATGGGAGACACCGTTGGATGGAGGTCGGCGTTGGAGATTCCCTTAAAATCATAATTGCAATGCATATGACCATCTCTATTTAAAGTAGTGTAAAGTTAGAATCAATTTGGGCTGTGAAATTGTGCTGAACTTATTTGATGGTAAGATGATAAAATAAATGGTAAGATGAACAAAAGAAGAAAACAAATAAGTTATCATAAACACATAGTCTTACATGACAGGAAATATCATCATTTGCCACTTTTAAAATTGTATTGGATTTTTGTCAATATTGACAGGATTTTACCACGATCAATCATTGAAATAACAGCAATACATGTTTGGCATTTCTGACATCCGTAGAATGGATGGCCGATTCTACAAACTCGTCAGTCTCACCATAATTAATCCTTGCAAAGGTTCCGCTACAAAGTCTCTAGCACATCCATATAACTATATAGCAGCCGGCTGGCACGTCATAACACACTGACATATAGTATAGCAGTCGGCAGCTGTGTTTGCGGGTTGGCTTCGTTGATGGAGCTCTATAGTGAAGTCGGAGTCGCTCGTTCGAGGCAACCAGCTGGGACGACGATGACGATTGCAACTCATCGGCAGATGTCTTTCTTTTTTGCAGCTTTGCGTTCCATGTCGATGGCTAGGTTGACAAGTGGTGCCCATGTCATATGGGTTGGATTGTATAAGTTTTAGTCTGGTTTTCTGTTAATTAATCGGGCAATTCTCTTCTTCTTAATCAATGAAAATGACATGTCTTTTGCCTCATTTCAAAAAAAATAATGATTGGTCGGCCTAAGCTAATTACCGGTGTGACCATCAGTCATGAATCTCTTTTTGACAGTGCATTAGCCAGCCGTCGACCATACCAGATTGATCGTATCTATTATCTACCTATCAGCCGTTGAATGTTGACCTGATGGCCAGGAAACAAGTGACTAACGTGAATCATTTCTTAGGTAGGAGTACCTGACGTTTAAGACTAGCCACAATGAAGAATAACATACACATATTCCTAGACTATATTACTATCTTCATAGTCGGTACTACCTCCGTTCTGGTTTATTGGTCCCTATTGTAATCAGTGCCGAATTTTGACCATAAATTTAACTAACAAAATGTTTCATGCATGTCACCAAAAATTATGTCATTGAAAACTGTGTTCAAATACGAAACCAACGATATAATTTTTGTTGACATGCACTAACATTTTGTCAGTTAAATCTTTGATCAAAATTTAGCACAAATTACAAAAGGGACCAATAAATCAGGACGAAGGTAGTAGTAACATAAGTGTGGTATCATGCAAAGCTTCATTTATTAGGTTATAGACTCATATTGCATTGAGACATGTGATGTTACAGTAACTATCTAAGTTACTCAAACTATCTCTCTCCTCATTAACTCATTGCCACATAAGTAAATTTGCTGAGTTGAACTTAATGTTACTGCTGAAGTTACTCTAGTCTAAGTGTTTAATTAACAATTTGTCCGACAGAATGTACGCCACGGAGAGACTTAGTCAACTTGCAGTGCTGTGGCTGGCGGCAAATTTGACAATTTTGACCTCGAAACGAAATCAATTCACAGAATGAACTGCCCGTGAAACTATTTCACTCCCCTGACCTTTTTGTGCAGCGCCCGCCACGCCGGCGCCCCACCCAACGGTGCAGCGCCTAGCTCTGGGGCGTTGCACTCCAGTCCACCGTGGCAGCCCTGGGCCCCGGACCCAGCAGTGCAGCGCCTACGAGGTAGGCGCCACACATGTAATGTGCAGCGCCTAGCCCTTAGGCGTTGCACTGTGACTTAGATGCCAGCCGCCCGCTCCCCCTCCCCCCACCCCACCCATTCGTTCCAGGAGTTACAGAACAGCGCCGGCGGCTTCCTCCTCTCCCCCTCTCAATCCCCTCTCCCAAATCCTTCAGATCCGACGATTTGGTCCCTGCATTTCTTCACCAATCCATCCTAGAAGGTACTCTCCTCCGATCCCCTTCTTTCTATCCATACAAAATATGGTATTTCAAAGATTTGGGGAATCCTTGTTTGATTTGATTAGATATGAATCTTGCATGTATTAGAAATTTGCATGTATTACAACCCTTGTTTGTTTGATTTGTGGAACCCTAGTGTATTTTATTTTATTGAAAAGATATGGTTGGATATATAGATTGACATGTTATTTCTATGGAAAAGTTATTTGTATGAAGTAGGCCTAGTTTAGTTTTGGATACATATGCTTTGAATTATACTCGTATTGAGAAAAATGCTTTGGATACATATGCTTTGAATCTTGCCTGTAGTAGGCCTACTTTAGTTTTTTTTTGAATTGAAAAGATAATCGTGTTGACAAGAATGCTTTGTTGAAATTGTTAGGATGGTTTGGCTTCTCGATGATCATTGGGACAAACAACACCGGTCGTACGCTATGTCGGTGGAGCAGCGGGTAATACTGAAAGTGGTCGGTGTTATGAATTTCGTATTTTTTTTTCAAACACAAATGCCCCATATGTAATGTTATGATTTGTTTGTTTGTAGGAGCTTGCACCTCTGAAGCTTCGGTCTCACGGGATCAGCCTTGGATGGATGCGCTATGATGAGCGGTACACACCGTATGTAAGGGAGGCAGGACTTCTCCCTTTTATTCAGTTGGTCCGCCGGTCGACGCCACCCAACAATGCTACAGCACTCACCGCGCTTATTGATCATTGGAGGCCGGAGACACACACTTTCCATCTTCGGACCGGGGAGATGACCGTGACGCTGCAGGATATTGCTATGATCACCGGTCTTCCTATCGATGGCAATCCTTTATGTATGAACACCAATTCTGATGGGTGGCGCGCGCAGATGCATGCCCTTATCGGTATGGTTCCTCCGGAGCCTCGGGAACCAGAAGCAGAAGATAAGAAGAAGGAAAGAGTCGCAGCGGGCGCTACTTTCACGTGGATATCATCGAACTTCAGTCATTGCCCTGAGGATGCTAATGAGGACATGGTGAAGACATATGCTCGTGTCTACATGTGGTACGTGATATCCAGGACAATGTTTGCTAATGGCACAGGCAAGAATGCTCCATGGATGTGGCTGAAGGCGTTGACCATCTTCGATAGCAAATGGAGTTGGGGTTCGGCGACACTGGCTTACTTGTATCGACAGGTATGAAGTTGTTTCCTTTTCACTTCATTGATACATTATGAATGCGCTCTTGCGGCAAATTTGACCATGTTCTCTTTTATGTGCAGTTGGACGAAGCCTGTTGTAGGCACACTGGAGGTATTGGTGGTTGTCTGCTCGCACTTTCCATATGGAGCTGGGAGCGTTTGCCGGTTGGATGACCGAAGACCGTGAAGTACGAGGATTGGGACGATAAAGACGACCCACTACGGCTCCCCACTTGGGCTTACAAGTGGGATGTGTTAAATGAGATGAGGATGATCCCTCGGTAATGTACAAGTTGTACAAGAGCGAGCTGGGCGCGATCACGCCTGAGCAGGTGAACCGACATTGCATAAGTGATTATCATGCCTGTATCGTAACTCGATATCAATTTTGCATTCAATCCCATTTTGCAGGTGGAATGGGAGCCGTATGGAAAAGGAGAGAGTTTTGGTAACCCTATAGAGTTCAGGCTGAATCCGATGTGCACTAGGGATAGGGATCTCTGGCATATGCGGTGCCCACTGATATGCAACTGGGCAGTTGAGCTTCACCTGCCACATCGGGTGTTCCGCCAGTTTGGTTTGTTCCAGCCACACCCGCCGGAGTGGGAGGACACGGACAAGTTGCTACACGCGTAAGATATAATTAACCTTGAGCACTTAGCAGCTTCTCGACAGTTTCGATGATGCTAATATTATGTTTCTAACTTGCAGGTTGGATAGGAAAAAGCAGCGGAAGATCAAGGATTGGGCCAAGCATCACAGGAAGTATGTTGTGCAGTTCGCTCTTAGTGTGGAGCAAGCAAGGGCTGGAAAACGAGCCCAGCTTCGTGAGCACTGCCCGATCGCGTTCAACAACTATCTCACATGCTTTCTTGCAAGTACCCGCGTGGAGGTATGCCAGCCGGCGTATGCTGGGGAGATTCTGGAAGAACCCGCCGTTTTTGATAAGGTAGCCCAGCACCAGTACAACGTATTAGTCAGGAAAGGCAACTTAGTGATCCCTTCAGCTCCAATGATGAACTTTGTGGTTAGCCCTTTTTGCTTTTCGATTCGCACTATTCACATCTTCGCTTGCCTAACACTTTGATACCGTTTCTGTTCATAGCGTGCCCAGATCAAGAAAGCAGCTGATGAGACCGAGACTATTCTGGAAACAACCCCGGCTGGCAAAAGCGATGGGGAAGGTGCACTTCGAGCATTCATTAAGGTTCACATCTCCTTCAAACTAGCACTTAACATTTGTTGCTACGTTCCATGTCTCATTCAATTGTACATGTTGCAGCGCCAGGTCCAAAAGTTAAGGCGGCTATCAAACCTTTTCGGTTGTCGTGAGCCCGAGTATGTATCACCAGAACGGTCTAGGTCGGCGACACCATCAGATCCCGCTTCGGGGCAGGGCCATGGTGAACCTTTCGAGGATGAGGACGTGGGTGTGGTCACCCAAGAGGTATGTCACGACGATATATATCCATTTGTTGATGCATTGCTAACTATATCCTCACACACGGTCTTTGCATATCTTCTGTTGATGCATAGGTTGCTGATGATATGACCGTGGGGAGGTACCAGGCTCGGTCTGCATACGAGTTGAAGCCTAGGACGGGAATCAACAAGTACACACCTGAAGACTTCACCCAAAGAGGCCAAAGAGGCAAAAGGACGGTCGGCACCTCGCGGATGGCGGCTTTGGATGACTATTTGGATGACTATGTAGATGACGTGGACGAACCGGAGCCGGAGCCGGAGCCGGAGTGGGTTCCTCTTCCTAGGAAGGTGAAGAAGATAAGCATCAAGAGGGGGGAGGAGCCAGCATGCGTGGAAAGCACTAGTCATCGTCATTTTTTTATAATGTTGAACTTAGAGTGGAATTTGTTATGTCGTTGAACTTGGAGTGGTCGTACCTATTAGTAATGTGGAATTTGTTATGTCGTTGAACTTGGAGTGGTGGTAGCTCTATGTTAAACTTGAACTTATTGTGATGGTCCTTTCTAAGAAATGATGTCTGTGGTGAACCCTTTTTGAACCTTAATGTTTATTATACGAATTGTTGAACTGTGGCTGAAAATGACCCAGTAGAGGGGGGGAGGAGGCGCTGCACAGTAGAGTGTGGCGCCTCCAGGCTAGGCGCTGCACAGGTCTGTAACTTGCCATACCTTCTGTTGTTGTCTGGATAGCTACAGACCTGTGCAGCGCCTAGCCTGGAGGCGCCACACTCTACAGTGCAGCGCCTACCGGCTAGGCGTTGCACAGTAGAGTGTGGCGCCTCCAGGCTAGGCGCTGCACAGGTCTGTAGCTATCCAGAGAGCCACAGAAGGTAGGCCTCCAGTTTGAGGCAAAAAATTCGCTAAGTGTTTGTGCAGCGCCTAGCCTGAAGGCGCCGCACTATACTGTGCAACGCCTAGCTGCCAGGCGCTGCACTGTAGAGTGTGGCGCCTCCAGGCTAGGCGCTGCACATGTCTGAAACTTGCCATACCTTCTGCTGCTGTCTGCATAGCTACAGACCTGTGCAGCGCCTAGCCTAGAGGCGCCACACTCTACTGTGCAACTCCTAGCCGGTAGGCGCTGCACTGTAGAGTGTGGCGCCTCCGGGCTAGGCACTGCACAGGTCTGTAGCTATCCAGAGAGCCACAGAAGGTAGGCCTCCAGTTTGAGGCAAAAAATTCACTAAGTGTTTGTGCAGCGCCTAGCTCGGGGGCGCCACACTATACCGTGCAATGCCTAGCGGCCAGGCGCTGCACTGTAGAGTGTGGCGCCTCCGGGCTAGGCGCTGCACAGGTCTGTAAGTTGCCATACCTTCTGTTGTTGTCTGCATAGCTACAGACCTGTGCAGCGCCTAGCCTGGAGGCGCCACACTATACTGTGCAACGCCTAGCTGCCAGGCGTTGCACAATAGAGTGTGGCGCCTCCGGGCTAGGCGCTGCACGGGTCTATAACTTGCCATACCTTCTGTTGCTGTCTGGATAGCTAGACCTGTGCAGCGCCTAGCCTGGAGGCGCCACACTCTACTGTGCAACGCCTAGCCGGCAGGCGCTACACTGTAGAGTGTGGCGCCTCCAGGCTAGGCGCTGCACAGGTCTGTAGCTATCTAGAGAGCCACAGAAGGTAGGCCTCCAGTTTGAGGCAAAAAATTCGCTAAGTGTTTGTGCAGCGCCTAGCTCGGGGGCGCCACACTATACCGTGCAACGCCTAGCGGTCAGGTGCTGCAATGTAGAGTGTGGCGCCTCCAGGCTAGGCGCTGCACAGGTCTGTAGCTATCCAGAGAGCCACAGAAGGTAGGCCTCCAGTTTGAGGCACTTGGACTTGGACTTAGTGAATTTTTTAGCTATCCAGAGAGCCACAGCAGCTAGCCACACAGTAGATTGCAGCGCCCAGATGCTAGGCGTTGCACTTGGACTTAGTGAATTTTTTAGCATATGCAAACATAGTAAGTAACAACTGTAGATTGCAGCGCCCAGATGTGAAGTAGGATTGATACGTAGCAAGCAAACAACTGTGAAAAGAACATATGCACGAATTACTTCACGACACATAGTAGTTCATAACACATAGTACTTCACGACACATAGTAGTTCTTACAACCAAATCGAGGAGGAGACATAGTAGTTCACCGCACATATTAGTTCTTACAACCAAATCGAGGAGGAGACATAGTAGTTCATGGCACATAGTAGTTCACAACCAAATCGAAGAGGAGACATAGTAGTTCACAACCAAATCCAAGAGGAGACATAGTAGTTCACAACCAAATCGAAGAGGATGACATAGCTCTATTGCGTAGAGCAAGGCCCCTTTCCCTTCTTCTTCTTCCTCTTCCTCCTCCCTTTTTCTTATGAGGTGAGCCTCCTTAACCACCCTCTCCATGAATATCTTATTGTCCCTCTCTTCTTTTTCAGCTGCAATTGCCCAAAGCTTCATGGTTCTTTCTTCAAAATCCTGTTGACGCTTCTTCTGTGCCTCCTCAACTTTCCTCATCAACGCTTGCTCCCTAGCGCGCATCGAATTTGCCGCAGTCTGTTTTCGCTTCCTCTCCTTCTCAAGCTCCTCTTCCTTCTTCTTCTTTAGCTTGGCTGCATCCTCCTCTCTAAGCTTCTTCGCAGCCTTCTCCCACCATCCCGCCATCTCATCTTCTCCATCCTCCTTCATCGTTGGTTTGTTGGGTTGGGAAGCCGCCATACCTACAATGAGTGAAACATAATGGTTAGTAAGGACAATAAGAACAAATGGAAGCACATATGAAAAAACAAGAACATATGATACATTATAGTTAGTGAGGAACATACGGAAACGGTCCATCTAGGTATCCAAACATTCCTCTATAACGAACTTGCCCTTGTCCATCACCATGGCCAAGTCCACCACCAAGGCCAAGACCATCACCAAGGCTGAGACCATCACCACGGCCATTACCACCACGTCGAGCTCTAACACCACCACGGCCTAGACCACCACCACCTCTACCACCACCACGGCCTCTTGTAAGTCCAAGTTGCCGACCTCTTTGTTGCCTAGATCCTCTTTGGCTAACACTTGGTTGGCTAGGCACTTGTTGGCTACCACTTGGTTGCCTTGGCACTTGTTGGCTACCACTTGGTTGGCTTGGCACTTGTTGGCTACCACTAGGTTGGCTACCACTAGGTTGGCTACCACTTGGTTGGCTCCCTTGTGTAGCTCCTTGTTGGTTTGTGCTTGCATCATTTTTCTTGGACCTTTTCCTTGGTTTCGTACATTTTCTTTTGTTGTGGCCATGACCTTTGCACTCCCCACAACGGGAGCTCTCTCGAGGCTCTTGGAATTGGTCGTTGCCCGCTTCGCGGCGCCCACCATGGCCCCATCCGTCCATGTCGCCTCTAAGACGCTTTGTCTTACGTCTACCCCGTTTAACAACTTTCAACTCCGGATCCGGCCATAGTTGAACTCCATGATACTCCGGCCATTGTGATTGGTCAAAGTATGGGTGAAAGCAGGGAGCCCATGTTTTCTTGACCGTCATGATTGAGAACTCCGACTCCCTCATGGTGCATGGGTGATTGATGTCCACATTCCTAACGTGACCGGCGGTATACAAGTGTGAGCATGGGAGATGAAGCAACAATGGCCTCCCGCAAGTGCAATCACATTGTGTTAACGACACCTTGAAAGCCCGACCTCCATGTTGGCCATCGTTTGTGGTTCCTCCTAGCTCTTTCACTTCGTACTTCCACTCTTCGTTGTCATATAATATAGCTTCTTCTGAGTCCGCCTTCCGTGATTGAAATACCAACCATTCATCAACTTTGGGTGGGAACTTGTACTTCCGTGGGTTCTCACCCGCTATTTGTGCATCGGTTTCCATCGAGTACTTTACAAAGTAAGCTCAAATGTGTATTGAACTATTTCCGTCACAGGTAATCCACGTGCACCTTTGAGCACCCTATTGAAGCATTCGGCCATATTGCTTGTCATTTGACCGTATCTCCGGCCATCTTCATCAAAAGCACGTGCCCACTTGTTCCGGTATTGAATGTGCCTATTGAGAAAGTCTTGACCCCCGGGATCAAGTTTTTTGTGTGCGAGCAATTTGTTGTACAAAGTGGCGAAGCGCTTATCGGAGAAAGCGAGACAACAATCTTGAAGATCATCAGCCAACTCCTTAAGGCCACATGCCCTATAGAAGTTCGAACAAAAGTGCCTCATGCACCATCGATGGTGCAACGGAGCATGCCCGGGAATGTCAATCTCCACCGCATTAAGAATTCCTTGATTCCGATCCGATATGACACAAATTTCCCTTTGAGCGGGTAACACCTTCGTCCTCAAAAGATGCAGAAACCACTCCCAGTTGTCATTGTTTTCCACCTCAACCAAAGCAAATGCCAATGGCAACACCCGGTTATTGGCATCACTTGCTATCGCAACCAACAAGGTGCCCTTATATTGTCCGGTCAAGAACGTGCCATCAATTGCGATGACCGGCCTACAATGTTCGAAAGCCCTCACACATTGCTCGAACGCCCAAAAAGCACGGCCAAATACTCTGACTTTCCTTCCTTCATGAACCGTTGTTTGGTGCACATGAGGCTCGACCACATGAACCATGCCCGGGTTTGTCGCGGCCATGGCTAACAACAACCTAGGGATTCGGTTGTATGCTTCCTCCCATGTACCATACAACATCTTAAATGCAGCTTGCTTCGCCTTCCATGCCTTGCCGTATTTCACCTTGTAATGAAAGATGGCTTTCACAAGATCAATGACATGTTGGACGCTCATTGTTGGAAGTGTGGATATTGAGTTGGAGAGACTGTAAGCGATGAACTCGGACGTGAGTTGTTTGTGGTATTTGGACACAATCTTGCCATCCACCCTTTTGCCTTGGCACAAGTGAGTTGGCACACAACTCACTACATGCCAAGTTGGACCTCCTTTCCATGGTCTTGCACGCACAATCCACGGACATATTTCATCTTCACATGCACATGCAACCGTGTAGCGCACATTGACGTCCGAGTTCACCACCTTGTGTGGACAATAATGCGTAACCGAGTAGTTGTCGAGCCACATCTTCAATTCCAACAAGCTGTCCTTTAGCAATCCGGTTCTTGTCGTCTACCAAATCATGGTGAGAGCTTGGCCTAACACCAAGAGGTACACATTGGCCACCATCTACCACAGCTTCATCCGCGAGACTAACATCCTTGAACAATGTAGTCCGATGATCCCGACCAAATACCTTCTCGAAAGCTTCGGCCTCCTTCACCGTGAACCCCTCCGCATCAACTTGTTCATCGGGACCATCGTCGTCCGAGTCCGATGCATATGCACGGGAAAAAGGGATGGAATGGTCCATTGTCTCTTGCAAATGATATTTGTCGAGATCACCCACATTGTTGTCATGGAGATCAACTTCATTGTCATCGTCCACATACTCATCATTGTCCTCTTGCAAAGATTCATCTTGGTTGTTTGTATACGGGCTCAATGTTGGCCTCACTTCTTGGGTCAAAAGAGGTTCAACAATTTCATCTCGCTTCAAGGGTGGGGGGCTACTAGCAACCAAAGGGGAGGGGTTCCGGTTCAAGTCCAAATGCAAACTTGAATCAACCTTCTTCGTTGCAAATAACTCAAGAGCCTTGTCTAGTGATTCGGCCACCGTCTCCTTGTATGCAACCCAACGTTGCTCTGAGTTGACACGCATTGTCTTCCAACGGATGTGCATTCCAAAACCAACATTATGCCTTCCCTCCAACTCAATGATATCACTAGGGTCCATCCAATTCAAATCTTTCCTAACTTGTTGCAAGAGCTCCGCATAGTTAGGACTAGTATCAAACACCATGTCAAGCTCATCCGGGTCCGGTTCTATATTGCCTTTCAAAAAGGCGTCTTTGTCCCCATGATGAACAAACACACATGTTCTTCCCATCCCTATAAGCATTCAAAGAACACAAGGTAACATTGCTTCCATGAGTACTAATCCAAGGATTAACACGGAATACAAACCCTAATATATATATGAAATAACAACCCTAACCCTAACCATAACCCTAACCCTAACCATAACCATAACCCTAACCATAACCCTAGCCCTAAACCTAACCCTAGCACCAACATAAGAACACCCATAAGAATAACCCTAGCATACTAACAAATCCCAATCATAGAAATTGGCAAACAAACATCTCACATCTCCATGCAAATCTCTAGATCCAAACAAAACTAGGGTTTTCCCCAAACTAGCAACAAATGAGCAATGGGAGAACTTTACTTGGATCAAAACAAGGGGATCGGAGAATATTACCTTGAGGGAGGGTTTGACTTCGAAATCCACGGACAAATTCTTCAAATTTGCAAGATTTGGAAGAAGATTTGAGAGAGGGAGAGAGTGGGAGAGGGGGCAAAGCTCGGGGAGAGAGTGAGAGAGTGTGTGGTGTGGGGGGGTGGGGGGCCCAGCCAAGTGGCTGGATAAGTCACAGTGCAGCGCCTAGCCGCTAGGCGCTGCACATTATATGTGTGGCGCCTAGTCCGGAGGTGCTGCATTGCTGGGTGCGGGCCCAGGGGCTGCCACGGTGGACAGGAGTGCAACGCCGCCGCGCTAGGCGCTGCACAGTAGGGTGTGGCACCGGCGTGGCGGGTGCTACATAAAAAGGTCAGGGGAGTGAAATAGTTTCGCACCCAATTCATTCTGTGAAATGATTTCGTCACAAAGTCAAAATTGTCAAATTTGCTGTGACTGGTACCAAAACATGGGCATCGATCTTGACAGTGATGTTTGACCAATGTCCTCATGGCAGCCGGGCGGCGGGCACACCTAGCTAGGCACGTGCAGGGAACCGTCGTGCCCCGCCTTCGATAGTTCGCCTCTTCTTCCTCGCCGCTGACTTCTGAGAACCAATTAAACTCGGCATGGGCATGCCTGCATGCACATGGATACGCTGATGTACGTTCAACGTGCATGCATCATGCATGTGCACCATACGATACAATAGTGCGACTGTGGAGTGCACATGCATGCATGGGATGGTGTGGTCGTGTCGATATCAATCGGTATGGCAGATTGTATGATCGATCATGCTGTGTAGCCTTCGTTTCGAAAAAAAAGGGATGCTGTGTAGGATCGAAGTACGTATCGTCAAGATTCGCCTCGCCGAAATGTTGGACAGTCGAACGCTGATGGTATCTCGATCGCTCTCAGCGGCTCAGCCTCTTAACCACCTTTGGCAATGTTCGCGTGTATACGTGTGTGTTCACGACAAAAATGGATCTGCCCCATGCTCCGAAGCAGGGTGCCTGACGGCGACACTGACGCTGCTTCAGACATGTACGTTGTACAGGGCTCAACTGATCAGGACTAGTGTCCTTGAGACAGTATGTACGTAACTTCCATCCTCCCCAGTTCACGCAACCTGACCGATCTAGTTCCCCGTGAACAATAATTGTGCGCGCACGCATGGATGCACTCTACTCACTGAACAAAGGCTGTGGAGCGTGGACCCGTGGCGCTGCCCGGCCATGCCCTCACTACTGATGCACATGTATCTACGGATAGAGAGAGACCAGCTGGACTTCCAACGGATACCAGTCTAGTACCATGCAGTGGGCCGGCGGACCCGGCGCTGCATGGCCACACCGACCGGGCGCGCGCCATATCCGGCCCGGGGGCGCGTGCGTGCATGTGGTCGCCGGTGGACAAAACGCCGTGGGCAGTTGGGGCGACGGCCGGCCGGGGGGCGTTCGAAACACGACGGGAGGATTTTAACGAGTGGAGTACCACCTCCGCGCGCGCACCGACCGGCGGCTAGCTCGATAGGCGGGCCGGCCGGCCGTCGCCGTCACGCCTACGCACGCAGTACGCGCTACTCTCGGAGCCTGGACACTGGAGTGTCTAAGCTGCAGCGGTACAGCGGTGCTGCCGACACGTACGGCGTGTTTTTTGTTTAGACCGCGTTCGACCGCGCGTAGTAGACGCTATACGTGCGCGGAAAGACGCGCGCGAAGCGAGGAGGAAGGAACACGCACGCGTCGGTGGATTCGTTCTCACGAGGAGCCACTGCCATGTCGTGTTGCGTCCCTGCCTTGCGGTGAAGGCGACAACGAGCGGTCGGACGGTCGATGAAGCCAACAAGTGTGCTGTCGGAGCACTCCACAGCCGTGCCATACTTCATAACAGTAGCTATACAGGAGCACATTTTTATCGCGGAGCGACCAAAGCATGACGACGATGTATGCTACGGCCACCTACTGCCGTACTATCTTTGCGAACACGTAATTCGAGCATTTAAAACCTGTGCGTGTTCACTGTACGTCGGTCGAATCCGGAAAGATCAACCACTGTTTCGCAGGCCAGGTAAGAGGAACTCTCTAGCAAGGTCCCTGTATGCTCGCTCGGCATAATAAGCATCGACATTAAGGTTTTGGTTAAAAATGTCATCAGATAGACTTGGAGCGATATAATTTATGGAGGGTGCTTCAAATCTAGCCCGTGAGCTTATAACCCAACCGTCCATAGCCCACGACCTCCACTTCCTTCCCGTCGCCCACAACCTCCACGGCTCCGCTTCCCCCTCTGCTCACAGCCACTCTCAGAGACAAGCAGGGTCACGGTAAAGCTTCATTTAAAATTATACTAAGTATTAGGTGGAGCATTAGGATGGTGGGTTCATTTTGGTGGAGAGCTATCCTCAGACTGATGCCTATCTTCAAGCAATGGGCTATATGTCAAGCTGGTACTGGGAGCACCATATTTTTTGGGTCTGATGGATGGTGGAACCAAGGATTATGCTTCAGATTTCCAGAGTTATACTCTTTTGCCATCAACAAGGAAATCCCATTGAGCCAGGTCCTAAGCACATGCAAGCACCTTATTCCACAGACCACTCTCCATGCAAGCCACCAACAATTTGTTAGAATTAATGGGCTAGGCCCATAGCAATTTCTGAAATCTCAAAGCCCATGTGTAAAATGGCAAGTGGTGGTGCTAAGTTTAGTCCCACCTTGGAAGTTGAAGAAGAGTTGGACCTCTTTATATAGTGGATTCTCTCCACCACTCTAAGTGGTGTGTGAGAAGAGAAAGGAAAAACCACACGCGCGCTCGCTCGCCTCGCCCGGCCGGGGCGGGGCGTACATGCGACATGCGCGTGAATGGTCCGCCGAAATCCGGTCCGTCTCCTTGCAGGAGCGCAGCTTCCTTTTGCCGTTTTATTTTTATGTCTTGGCAGACAAGTTTTTGATTTCTTGTCCGGTAAGTATACGAATTAGAAACCGAGTCGGTTTGGGATTGTGGTCGCGACACAATACCGCCTCTGGTCCTAATATATATACAACTACCGGCTGCGGCCAGAGACACACCGAAAAACATCTAGGGTTTTGCCTCATCTCACAACTTGCGCCGCCATCGTAGTCTAATAAAGTTTGACTTAGGACAAGCTTAGAACTTCAATTATTTTGAACCCAGGGAATAGTAGGAAGGCAGGCACATACGTATATTCCATGGACTACATTTGATTTTTCGATAAAGGGTGAATTTTATTGACTCAAAATGAAGCATCAAGAAGATACATAACACAGTGAGCATACACCCGGCCTCTGCATAGCTAGGATGCACACAGCCAACACCACACACGCACGTAAAAAACACGTCCATAACTAGCAAAGTCATATAAGACCAAAGCTATGCGTAGGCGAGAAAAAAAATCCCAAAGCGATCAGATGTGCCATCGACAAACTACAACAATAACCATATCCGCACCAACTATCTCATGACATCACATGGACGACGAGGTTCTTCAACAACAACGCCTTCAGGAAGGGAGGGACACTCAAGTGTCGTCGTCACCGGATCCAACCATAAAGTCAGAATCTAGGTTTTCACCCTGAAGAAGCAGTCTGAGCATATTTGAGCAATGCCTTCAACAAGGTAACGACATAAAAAAAACATCGCCATTGCCAGGCATAACCACTCTCGGTTGACCTAGGATTTCGCCCCGAAGCTCAAGACCAGGTGCTCGAGTAGCACCACCATCGAAGTCAGTCATGTGTTGTCGCCACCACTTTTCCACAATCTCAGTGGCTACATGTGATTCGACCGCCGCCACTGTACAACCATCCCTCTGTGTCAAATCATCGTCCATAATTTGTATCTCACCGCCGAAATCAACAACCGGATCAAGCGGGATGAACCCCCCAAAATCTTTCGTTGATCACCGTCGTCGTGGAGCTATAGAAAGTCCCTGCATTATGCAGTCACCACCATCCGGCCGATCGGATCTAGATCGCCACCACCATGTCGCGGACCCTAGCGCCGCCGGCAGCCACCGCATGTGCGGAAGGCTGGCCATTGCCGGCAGCACCGTGGGAGCCAAGTGCAGCACGCCACCACCGGAGGCCTAGCGCGAGCACGTGGACGGGCAGGTAGTGTTGGGGCAGATCGACGAGGCGGCGGAGCTCCGGTCGCCTCTCCCGGAGCGGCAGCGCAAGGGCAGCCTTGCAGCAGCGGATCAGCGCCGGCGGCGCCCCAAGCACCAGGCCCGTGAGAACGAGACGAAGAACCACCACGATTGACTCATCAGATCCATGGATGTTGGAGTCTTGGAGAGGAAGAGGAAGATGGGAGTTGCGCCCGTCCGGTCGCCGGAGCCGGCCTTCGCCGCCGCCGGCGATGGCTGCCGGCGGCGGCGGCGGAGTGGTGATAGATGGGATCCGGGCGGCTAGAGTTGGGGGCACCCCGGTGTCGCCCTCGAGCGACACGGGTCCTTTGTTTGGAGTATTGTTTGTAGAAAACCACAAGGTCACTAATTTTTGGCAAAAAACACCGCACATTCAGTAAACTTTTTGCAAAAAGCGCAGATCGAGTGATTTAGATCGTTTTCACTTTCTGACAAGTGGGGCTGAATTCTCGGGAGCTGACTTGGCAAAGTATATGTAATCAACCCCCCCCCCCCGCCGTGTGATAGGCCATGGTCACCGCTGCTCGCCGCCGGCCGCTCCCTCAACACCCACCACCAGGGCACCCGCTGCTGCGCCGCCCGGCGAGCAACCGCCGCCGCGCTCCTGACACAAGTGGCCTCGCAAGCCCGAGCCTCTACACGGTGGCCTCGCTCCCTCCGGCGCTCCCTCTGTGCGGCCCCCCTCGCTGGGCGCGTTAGAAGCGCCGTCGTCGGGCGCGTACGCGTCCTTGGACCTCCCCGAGCTCCCCTGCATCTCCCAGCTATCCGTCCACGCCCACATGGCCAGCGGGAACCATGTCCATTCCAAGACTATCCACCATCCTCGTCGTGCTCTTATCTGCATTTTGGATGGCCGCGGTCTCCGTGTGCAGTTCAACGCTGCTCCTGGCACGCTCGCACTCGCAACTTTGTGGCCCGCGCAAGGCTCGACACGCCGCAGCAGTCTCTCTTGGTCGCCATCGACCCCAGCAACGCCGCCGCCTAGATCCTGCGCGGCGCGTGCATCAGCTAGGCGCCCAAGTCATCGCCGCGAGCATTCAGGCTCAGCACGGCCTACTCCCCCACGGCGGCCACCAGACCTCCCGCTACCATGTGGCTCCCTCGGCCTTTGCACGCCCGACAACAACGGGTCCTCCTGCACCATGCACACGAGCGGCGGCTGCTCGCCGGCGAACGGCTCCGCTCTCCCCGTCCCAGCTGACGGCGTCGGGCCTTGCCCCTCCCAGTTCACGCACACAACGTGTTTGTTGTAATGTGTGTGATAGTGGAAGAGAGGAGAAGGAAGAAGACTTGGTCAAGTCTCACACGTGGCAATTTTTTCCCAAGTCAGCTCCTGACTAGCGGGCCCCTGATACGTCTCCATCGTATCTACTTTTCCAAATACTTTTGCCTTTGTTTTGGACTCTAACTTGCATGATTTGAATGGAACTAACCCGGACTGACGCTGTTTTCAGCAGAATTGCCATGGTGTTATTTTTATGCAAAAATAAAAGTTCTCGGAATGACCTGAAACTTCACGGAAAATATTTTTGGAATTAATGAAAAATACTGGCGAAAGAATCAAGGCCAGGGGCCCCACACCCTATCCATGAGGGTGGGGGCGCGCCTACCCCCCTGGGCGCTCCCCCTGCCTCGTGGGCCCCCTGGTGCTCCACCGACCTCAACTCCAACTCCATATATTCACGTTCGGGGAGAAAAAATCAGAGAGAAGGATTCATCGCGTTTTACAATACGGAGCCGCCGCCAAGCCCTAAACTCTCTCGGGAGGGCTGATCTGGAGTCCGTTCGGGGCTCCGGAGAGGGGAATCCGTCGCCGTCGTCATCGTCAACCATCCTCCATCACCAATTTCATGATGCTCACCGCCGTGCGTGAGTAATTCCATCGTAGGCTTGCTGGACGGTGATGGGTTGGATGAGATTTATCATGTAATCGAGTTAGTTTTGTTAGGGCTTGATCCCTAGTATCCATTATGTTCTGAGATTGATGTTGCTATGACTTTGCTATGCTTAATGCTTGTCACTAGGACCCGAGTGCCATGATTTCAGATTTGAACCTATTATGTTTTTATGAATATATGTGAGTTCTTGATCCTATCTTGCAAGTCTATAGTCACCTATTATGTGTTATGATCCGTTAACCCCGAAGTGACAATAATCGGGATACTTACCGGTGATGACCGTAGTTTGGGGAGTTCATGTATTCACTAAGTGTTAATGCTTTGGTCCGGTACTCTATTAAAAGGAGGCATTAATATCCCTTAGCTTCCAATAGGACCCCGCTGCCATGGGAGGGTAGGACAAAATATGTCATGCAAGTTCTTTTCCATAAGCACGTATGACTATATTCGGAATACATGCCTACATTACATTGATGAATTGGAGGTAGTTCTGTGTCACTGTATGTTATAACTATTGCATGAATAATCGCAACCGACATAATTATCCATCACTGATCCAGTGCCTACGAGCTTTTCACATATTGATCTTTGCTTAGTTACTTTTCCGTTGCCACTATTACAATTACTACAAAACTGCTACTGTTACCGTTACTTCCATACTACTTTGCTACTAAATACTTTGCTGCAGATACTAAGTTATCCAGGTGTGGTTGAATTGACAACTCAACTGCTAATACTTGAGAATATTCTTTGGCTCCCCTTGTGTCGAATCAATAAATTTGGGTTGAATACTCTACCCTCGAAAACTGTTGCGATCCCTATACTTGTGGGTTATCAGCCCCACCTGTCTGAAATGCGAACAAACGCGGCAAAGCACGTGATCAGTGCTTTCTGCAAAAAGTTTACTGAAAATGCGGTGGCTTTTGCAAAAAATAGTGTCCTCATGCTTTTCTGCAAACGATGCCCCAAATGTGGTGGTTTTGTGCAATTAACTCCTTTGTGTCTTCGGCTAAGGCCTTTGGCTTCAAGCGCCTTTCATGCCTATGCGTGGAACATTTAAAAATACTGGAATACCTGGTGTGCCCAAACAAAAGTTTTTTTCCGTTGAGTTTCCAAATGTTGTAACTCGAGTATCTCTACTACCTTATAAACCGAAGTTGGTGGTGGTGGTGCTGAATTCACTCCCCACTTCACCTCAATCTCACTTATCCATCTAGAACCCATGAGACCCCTTTGGTTTAAAAGAGTTCAGTCTCTACTTCAAACCAATCCCTCTCATCCATGTAGGTCTTAGAGGACCCCTCTGGTTTTGTTGAACTTGGTACTAAAACCGTAAAAAATAGTTGGGGAGCCTTGAAGTCACACCTGCTTCTTGACCCAACTCGGTCAAATCAGACCACCTCACTCATGATTTGAATGAGAAAGTATTTTATAAGTATATATCAATACGTAATTTTTGGTACCAGGTCAATCCAATTATATTTTCTTCCCGTCGTGATTCCTCCCCCGGTCAATATGCATCCTCTAGCGCCTCCCCCGGCCAATATGCATCCTCTAGCGCCTCTAGCCATCGCTCCCAGGTGAATTTTCGTGTTTTGACCCTTTTCGCATACCAATTCAGGATCTGACCCTGGTTGGAAAGAATTTTGGGATTTGACCCTTTCGCTACCGCCAAGGGTCCCTGGCGGTAGGGTGCGACGGAGAGGGACGACGGCTGTTTGCCCGAGCTGACATGGATAAGTACCCTACCGCTAGGGACAATGGCGGTAGCCTGTCTGACCCTACCACCAGAACCCTTGGCGCTAGGGTGTGGCTGGGTTTTTGCCTTGGAAAGTTTCTGTAACGAAATATCAAAGTGCCCTGGCAGTAGGTTCACCCTACCGCCAGGGGGGTTGGCGATAGGATGTGTGACCCTACCGCCAGGGTCCGTGGCGGTAGGGTTCTGCGTTTTATGGTTTCAAGTTTAATTGCTTGCCTCTTTTCAAAATCAAATCATAGCAACTTGAAGTACATAGACATGGGCATCACATACACATTAATAATACTTGAAGTACATAGACATGTCAAACGAAGTTCAACTAATTAGCAAACGGAGTTCCACATAGTTACACAAATGGCAAACACATAATTTCACAAAATAGCAAACACATAGTTCCACGTAGTTTCACAACCACTAGACAACTACAAGAGCCAAGTATTCAAGAGCAGAATTACTTGCTCCTACTCCTCTTGGAGGTACGGTCCTCGTTCCTCTTTGAACGAGTCTCTTCAGTCTTCTTCTTGGGCCGTCGAGTAACCGGTCTCCGGAAAGGGTCCGGACTCAGCAAATCCTTCTTCTTTGGATTCCTCTTCGGAGCTGAGATGGTTGAGATGATTGAGTTAGTGGAGGTCCATGATCTTCATCGTACTCCTCATCCCCATTGTTCTCATCCTCCTCCTCCCCTTCTTCATGTGTGGCCTCCTTCTCCTCCTTCTCCTCCTCCTCCTCCTCAACCAACCTAGACGACGAGGGAACATGGCTCGATGAGCCGATGTGACCCTCTGTGGCTACAGGCCGATAAGCTTCAACCGACCCAGCTCCAGCACACCCAAGCAGCCCTACCAGCTTGCGACAACGCTTCACGAACTTCTGCACTCACAATGAAACAAGGGCATAATAAGTATCAGATTTATGATTGCAAGTGAACAAGATGCATCTGTTCCGAGGAGGCTGAAATTGTACCTTCATCGTCCCCCTCACTTTGTTCTCAGATTGTACGCTCCCGAGGGCATCACCTAGTGCATTTGAGGCTTCAAAGATGCATCTGTTCAGCTCACCGGACTGTAACGGCATAAGTCAGTCACGATGACGAATAATATAATTTAAATACAACTGTCGGTTCAGACTTATCATTCTGTTGATGAGGAGTGCAAACTCCCTAAATCCACTATGCATGTCTCTGATGCCAGTCTGGTAGGCCTCTTCCTCAGGGTCATCCCTCTCCAGCTCCGCGATGTCTTTCGCCGTCCACCGAGGCCTGAAATGAAGACGGTGTTTCTGGCCATCATCATACCACCTCATGTGTCGGCCCAGGTAAGAATCCTAGTCAGTCACTTTCCTCTCCCCATCTTTACGGTACCTCCGTCGGTTCCACTCCGTCACACGAGTTTTATGCTCCTCTTCCCAGTCTGTGATCGTCTGATTCTTCTGCCGGCTCATCCTGCAAGGCATAGGCCACAAGAAACATCATAATAAAGTCGAACGCAATGAAATCATGGGCACGAAGAACAAGCGCGCTCACATGTGGAGCGCGTGGCCGCCGGTATCGGTCGGTGGACCTGGTGGGGTATGCTGATACATCCCAAACTACGTGGCCACGCGGTTTGGCAAGTGCCACTCGACGGCGTACACACAGATCATGGGCACGATGCACCGCCAAAGACCACTGTCCACATCGCACATCACGTTCAGATCGAAGTCCCACTCTTGGTCATGATACGGCCACCAGTTTACCTATTACATATACATTGGTAAGTTCCCACTCTCTGTCAAAAGTGGAATCAAAGAGAAAGGTGGTGAGCGAGTTCATATACCTGTGTGTGCGTAAAAGCGTCCAACTCGTTGGTGTAGGTCTTGTACGAAGTCTTCTTTAGGCCCGTGTAGAGTTTGACAACGTCCCACTCGTAAGCTACGGTGGGGTGCCGAGTCTCGTCGCCGTCTTCGCTAGGCACCCCATGGGCGTCCTGGCATCTTCTCTGGATGCCCCACTGATGTCTACTACGCAACTTTATTATTGTAGACACGTGTTGGGCCTCAAAGCGCAGAGTTTTGTAGGACAGTAGCAATTTTCCCTCAAGTGGATGACCTAAGGTTTATCAATCCGTGAGAGGTGTAGGATGAAGATGGTCTCTCTCAAACGACCCTGCAACCAAAACCCAATACAATGGCAAATTGTATAGGTGCACTAGTTCAGCGAAGAGATGGTGATAAAAGTGTAATATTGATGGTAGAAATATATTTTTATAATCTGAATAAATAAAAACAGCAAGGAGCAAATAGTAATCGGGCACAAAAACAGGATTGCAATGCTTAAAAATGAGGCCTAGGGTCCGTACTTCCGCTAGTGCAACCTCTCAACAATGCTAACATAGTTGGATCATATGATTATCCCTCAAAGTGCAATAAAGAATCACTCCCGAGTTCCTATTAGCGGAGAACAAAAGATAGGAATTGTTTGTAGGGCACGAAACTACCTCAAAGCTATTCTTTCCGTTCGATCTATTCAAGAGTTCGTACTAAAATAACACAAAGCTATTTTTCCGTTCGATCTATCCTAGAGTTCGTACTAGAATAACACCAAAGCAAATTCATATTCATAATACTCAATCCACACAAAGAACTATAAGGAGACCCCAAAGTTTCCGTCGGAGAAAAGCGTGCATCAACCCCTATGCATAGATTACCCCAATATCACCGCGGGAATCCGTGAGTTGAATGCCATAACACATATCAAGTGAATCAATAGGATACCTCATTGTCACCTCAAGTATTCATATTGCAAGACATATATCATGTGTTCTCATCTCTGATCAATCCGACAGGACAAAACTTTGAAGGGTAAAGATTCAATTCATCATAATAAGAATAAAGAGGGGAGAAACATCATATGATCCGACTATATTAACAAAGCCCATGATGTAGATCACGAGAGAGAGAGAGAGATCAAACACATAGCTACTGGTACAAACCCTCAACCTCGAGGGTGGACTACTCCCTCCTCATCGTGGTGGCCGCCGGGATGATGAAGGATGCCACCGGAGATGATTCCCCCTCCGGCAGGGTGCCAGAACATGGTCTAGATTGGTTTTCACGGATACAGAGACCTTGCGGCGCGGAACTTGTGATCTAGGCTAACCCCAAGGGGTTTCAGAATATTTGGGAATTTATAGTGCAAAGAGGGGGTGCGGGAGGCCACCGAGGTGGGCACAACCCACCTGGGCGCGCCAGGGGGGCCTGGTGCGCCCTGGTGGGTTGTGCCCCCCTCGGGGCACCCCCTAGGTGCTGCTCTGGCCCAATGGGTTCCATCCGGTCCATAAAAAATTTCCGTGGAGTTTCGTTTCATTTGGACTCCGTTTGGTATTGATTTCCTGCGATGTAAACAACAAGCAAAAAACAGCAACTCGCACTGGGCACTGGGTCAATAGGTTAGTCCCAATAAATGATATAAAGTTGCTATAAAATGATTGTAAAACATCCAAGAATGATAAAATATTAGCATGAATACTTCATAAATTATAGATACGTTGGAGACGTATCAGCATCCCCAAGCTTAATTCCTACCCGTCCTCGAGTAGGTAAATGATAAAAGAAATAATTTATGAAGTGTGAATGCTAGCAAAGTGCATAACTTTGATCCATGATAATTTCAATCACTTTTACTAGCATCATAACAACAATTCTTTCTTATAAAACTTCTCATGTTATAGCGGCAACCAATTCACATGTTAAGTTTCAAACAATGAATTCTCTTGAAACCCAACAACTTATGTACTTAGTCACCAAGCAATTGCAATTCAATTTATTCATCAGAGTCTAAGTAAGAGCTCCACATACTCAACCATCATATAGTCTTCTATGATTGCTAACACTCGCCGCATACACATGAGCAAAACGTTTCAACCGGACACATAGAAAGATAAGTGCTTATTGTTTTGCCTCTCAACGTATTCACCTCAAGGGTGATGTCAACAATAATAACTCATGCTACCCATATTCAACTGGACATATGTGCCTAGATCTTTCCTCACCACATGATGCTTGCCAAAAGAGAAAAAAAAGGAATAGAGAGAATAACTTTGACTCTTTGGATAAAAGTAAATACTGAAAAGTAAAAGATAGGCCCTTCGCAGAGGGAAGCAGAGGTTGCCATGCGCTTATTTGTTTGTATGCTCAATCCCTTAGTGCAAAAGAACACCATGTTACATTGCCCCTTAAGATGACAAACTTTATTATGCAGTCTGTCGCTTTTATTCTTTGTCATCCAAGTTCGTGCAACGCTCAATTTTCTCTTACACTAAACGATCTCACACTTTTTGAAGCAATTTTTATTGCCCTTTTTTTGCACCGATGACAACTTACTTGAGGGATCTTGCTCAATACCTAGGTAGGTATGGTGGACACTTGAAAAAGTTTTGGGTTTAAGGGTTTTTGGATGCACAAGTAGTATCTCTACTTAGTGCGGAATTTTTTCCTAGCAAAGATAGGGGGCAAGCACCACATGTTGAAGGATTTATGACAATATGACTTCTATGTGAATATGAACAAACATAAACCATTACGTTGTCTTCCTTGTCCAACGTCAACAATTTTGGCATATAATATTTTGATGGGGGCTCACAATCACAAAAGATTTCTTGGATAGTGTTTTTGCATGTGAAAGTTCTCTTTCTTATACTAATTATTCGTGAATTGCTTGTATGACCAATATTGTGATTGTCAAGCCTCAAAAGATTTCACTTTCTAAACCCAAATGTGAAGCTACCACTAGGCATGATATGATTTCAACTTCATGCATTCAATTTATTCAACAATTTACTCATAGGATATAAGTGAAGCACAAGAGTAAATGACAAACTACTCCAAAAAGATATAAATGAAGATCATGCGAGTAGTTAAGTAAACAGATAGCTATGTGAGGGCTCTCTCTTATTTTAAAAACTTTCAGATCTAAGTATTTTATTAAAACAGCAAGCAAAACAAAATAAAATGACATTTCAAGAATCGCACACATCATGTGAAGAAGCAAAAACTTAGGATCAACCGATACTTACCGATAATTGTTGAAGAAGAAAGGTGGGATGCCTACCGGGGCATCCCCAAGCTTAGATGCTTGATACTTCTTGAAATATTATCTTGGGGTACCATGGGCATCCCCAAGCTTGAGCTTTTGTGTCTCCTTAATTCCCCTCATATCACGGTTTCCTAAATCTCAAAAGCTTCATCCACACAAAACTCAACAAGAACTCGTGAGATAAGTTAGTATAAACCAATGCAAAAACTTTATCATTCTCTACTGTAGCAAATCACTAAAATTATTATTCAACATTGCCTACTAAATGCCTCTGCATATTTAATACTCCTATCCTCAAATAGAATCATTAAACAAGCAAACATATGCAAACATAACAACAATCTGCCAAAACAGTACAGTCTGTAAAGGATGCAAGAGTATCAATACTTACTGAACTCCAAACATTATGAAATTCTACCACACTGTAGAAAATTTATCAGAGCTTAATTTGCAAAAAGTTTCAACATTTTGTCACACTCTGACTTTTCTAGGGAATTTTTGCAAAATCGATAAACTTTCTGTTTTCAAACAGCAACATGTATACTTGCAAGATAAGCATGTCAAAGGCTATCAATGCCACTATTATTGAATTAAAAAATGCAAAACATTATTCTAAATAACGGAAAGCAAGTCCTAACCAAAATAAATTGATTCTCCAAGTAAAACTCATATCATGTGACGAATGAAAACATAGCTCCAAGTGAGGTACCGATAATGTTGGAGACGAAAGAGGGGATGCCTTCGGGGGCATCCCCAAGCTTAGTTGCTTGGATATTCCTTGGATATTAACTTGGGGTGCCTTGGGCATCCCCAAGCTTAGGGTCTTGTCACTCCTTATTCTCCTCATATTGATATCTCACCCAAAACATGAAAACTTCAATCACACAAAACTTAATGGAACATTGTGAGATAGGTTAGTATGATAAAGAGCAAACAATTTCACTTTGGTACTGTTAAAGACAAGATTCATAATTGTTTCCACACAATGCCTACTGTAGCATATCATTTCCACAATTTATATTGAGCATTATAAGCCATAGAAACTAGGAAACAAGCAAACTATGCATTGAAAACAGAATCTGTCAAAAACAGAACAGTCTGTAGGAATTTGTACTCAAACCATACTTCTGCTACTCCAAAAATTATGAAAAAAATTGGACCACGTGAGCAGTTTGTATATTAAACTCCTGCAAAAAGAATCAACTCAAAATCACTCTTCTGTTAAAAATGGGACTTATTTTCGTGAGCGTAAAAGTTTCTATTTTTCAGCAGGGTAAACTCAACTATCACCCAACATGATCCCAAAGGCTTTACTTGGCACTTTATTGAAACAAAGCAATAAAACATGATCAATAGAGTATCATAATCATGTTAACACACAAAAATAGTAGTTAAAAGTGTTGGGTTGTCTCCCAACAAGCGCTTTTCTTTACTGCCTTTTAAGCTATGAATGATGATTTCAATGATGCTTGCATACAAGATACGAATTGAAATATAAAGAGAGCATCATGAAGCATATGACTAGCACATTTAAGCCTAACATACTTCCTGTGCATAGGGATTTTGTGAGGAATCAATTTATGAGAACAAGAATCAACTAGCATAGGAAGGCAAAACAATCACAACTTCAAGATTTTCAACATATAGAGAGGAAACTTGATATTATTGCAATACCTACAAGCATACGTTCCTCTCTCATAATAGTTTTCAGTAGCATCATGAAGAAATTCAACAATATAACTATCACATAAAGCATTCTTTTCATGATCCACAAGCATAGAGATTTTATTACTCTCCACATAAACAAATTTCTTTCATCAATAGTAGTGGGAGCAAACTCAACAAAATAACTATCATGAGAGTGAAAATTAAAATCATGATGGCAAGCTTCATGGTTATCATTATTCAATATAGCATACATGTCATCACCATAATCATCATAAATAGGAGGCATGCTTTCATCATAATAATTTTTCTCATCATAACTTGGGGGAGTAAAAAGATCATCTTCATCAAACATAGCATCCCCAAGCTTATGGCTTTGCATATCATTAGCATCATGGATATTCAAAGAATTCATACTAACAACATTGCAATCATGCTCATCATTCAAATATTTTGTGCTAAACATTTTATTGACTTCTTCTTCTAACAATTGAGCACAATTTTCCGAACCATCATTTTGAAGAAAGATATTATAAAGATGATCAATAATATGATGCAACCTCAATTCCATTTTTTGTAGCTTTCTTTTATAAACCAAACTAAAGATAAACAAGAAATTAAAAGATTCGATTGCAAGATCTAAAGATATACCTTCATGCACTCGCCTTCCCGGCAATGGGGCCATAAAAGAGCTTGATGTCTACTACGCAACTTTATTGTTGTAGACACGTGTTGAGCCTCCAAGCGCAGAGTTTTGTAGGACAGTAGAAATTTTCCCTCAAGTGGATGACCTAAGGTTTATCAATCCGTGAGAGGTGTAGGATGAAGATGATCTCTCTCAAACGACCCTGCAACCAAATACAAGAAATCTTTTGTGTCCCCAACACACCCAATACAATGGCAAATTGTATAGGTGCACTAGTTCGGCGAAGAGATGGTGATAAAAGTGTAATATTGATGGTAGAAATATATTTTTATAATCTGAATAAATAAAAACAGCAAGGTAGCAAATAGTAATCGGGCACAAAAACGGTATTGCAATTCTTAAAAATGAGGCCTAGGGTCCGTACTTCCGCTAGTGCAACCTCTCAACAATGCTAACATAGTTGGATCGTATGATTATCCCTCAAAGTGCAATAAAGAATCACTCCCGAGTTCCTATTAGCGGAGAACAAAAGATAGGATTGTTTGTAGGGCACGAAACTACCTCAAAGCTATTCTTTTCATTCGATTTATTCAAGAGTTCGTACTAAAATAACACAAAGCTATTTTTTCCGTTCGATCTATCCTAGAGTTCGTACTAGAATAACACCAAAGCAAATTCATATTCATAATACTCAATCCACACAAAGAACTATAAAGAGACCCCAAAGTTTCCGTTGGAGAAAAACGTGCCTCAACCCCTATGCATAGATTACCCCAATATCACCGTGGGAAACCGCGAGTTGAATGCCATAACACATATCAAGTGAATCAATAGGATACCTCATTGTCACCTCAAGTATTCATATTGCAAGACATATATCATGTGTTCTCATCTCTGAATATTCAAGGGTAAAGATTCAATTCATCATAACAAGAATATAGAGGGGAGAAACATCATATAATCCGACTATATTAACAAAGCCCATGATGTAGATCACGAAAGAGAGAGAGAGAGAGAGAGATCAAACACATACTACTGGTACAAACCCTCAACCTCGAGGGTGGACTACTCCCTCCTCATCGTGGTGGCCGCCGGGATGATGAAGATGGCCACCGGAGATGATTCCCCCCTCCGGCAGGGTGCAGGAATATGGTCTAGATTCGTTTTCGCGGATACAGAGACCTTGCGGCGGCAGAACTTCTGATCTAGGGTAACCCCGAGGGGTTTCGGAATATTTGGGAATTTATAGTGCAAAGAGGGGGTGCGGGAGGCCACCGAGGTGGGCACAACCCACCTGGGCGCCCCAGGGGAGCCTGGCGCGCCCTGGTGGGTTGTGCCCCCCTCGGGGCACCCCCCAGGTGCTGCTCTGGCCCAATGGGTTCCATCTGGTCCATAAAAAATCTACGTGGAGTTTCGTTGCATTTGGACTCCGTTTGGTATTGATTTCCTGCGATGTAAAAAACAAACAAAAAACAGCAACTCGCACTGGGCACTGGGTCAATAGGTTAGTCCCAAAAATGATATAAAGTTGCTATAAAATGATTGTAAAACATCCAAGAATGATAAAATATTAGCATGAATACTTTATAAATTATAGATACATTGGAGACGTATCACCCACCGGCAGCCGCTCCCACATCCAAATGGAGAGGGCCCAGACAAAGCCACCCATATTGGACTTGGCTCCCGTCCTCTGGGTTGCGTCGTCAAGCTGCAAAACATCAAATGAGGATTAGATATAACAAAATGTCATGGACATACTTTCGTAGGTAGGTAATTAGATACTCTCTTACCGAACGGTATAGGTAGACGAGAGATGCGGTCCCCCAACTGTACCCTGCATCCCAGTCGGCTAGGAATAATAGATACGACCAGTTGGCAGAGTTCCCGGAGCTGTCTGGAAACACGGCCTCCGTGAGAAGATACCACAGGTAGGCCCTCGCGTACGTACCACTCCACAGTCGCCTCATCTGCGCCTTCGGGGCATGTCTTCCGGTGCTCCGAGAGCCAGGGCAACGATACACCGGATGTACGGTTACCCTTAGCACCGGGGTAGTCGCCGATGAGGGTGGTAACCCTCTGCTGCCAGTTGGTCCTCTCCACTCGCCCGGTGAGTGCATGACCCTCGATCAGCATGGTAGTAATCATCGACCAATCCTCGAGGTTCACCGTCATCTCCCCGCATGGCAGATGGAAAGAGTGGGTCTCTAGTCGCCACCGGTCAATCAAAGCTGTCAGAGGTGCGTGGACAAGCGTCGGCGGCTGACACTTGAACTGCAACACGAAACCCAACAGTCGGGCTCTCTTGAAGTACGACGTGTAGCGCTCGTCGTAGTCCATATTCCTGGCAACCTCGTGACCCCTCATGCGCAGTGGCTGGAGCATCTGTCAAAAAGTGGACGGCAAAAGTTAGGAACTTATTTTCATCAATCCGAAAACTTTGATCAATATTTCCTTCATATTACTTACCACTCCTTTCTCTATGAAACGGGCACGATGACCCTTGTCGAATGCGTAGTCAAGCATGGAGTACCGTGGGCCGATGTTGTCCGCAAGAGGTGCCCACCTTAATAAAATTTCATAAACAAAAGCATCATAAGCATGAGCATACATAAACAAAAAATGAAATTTCTTGGTTACATGAACTAGGGTTCATCTTCGAACATGCATATTCCTCCAACAACACCTACTACACATGATGGATCACATCATATCAACATGCACCATATCAAAATAAAATCCTCCAACATGCATCATATCATCATTTTTTTAAACAATTTTTTTTAAATAGAGTTCATCTTGAATGTATTTTCTCCAAACAACATCTTCATACCATCATATCAACATGCATCATAAAACAAAACAAGTCCTCCCACATGCATTACATCATAAATTTTGTAACAAAAAAAATTATGAACTAGGGTTCATCTTCACACTAACATATGAACTATTGATTAGAGTTCATATTCAATACCACTAGTTACTAAAGAACTAAGAACTAGAACTACAATCAAGCTAAAACAATCCTAGGTGAAAAAAATTCCAATCTAAGTTCAAAAATATGAGGGATTTCAAGCAAATAATGCGTCGAATCGGAAGCAAGTTTGCAAAAACTACTTAGAGGGATCGGAGGAGCTTACGTTTCTCTCTTCGGGGTCATCTCGATCCGCAAAAACGATAAAGAAACGGTGAAGATCCGAGGAGGAGAGTGGAGGAGATGAGAGAGGGAGAGAGGGGCGAGGGGGGAGAAAGAAGAAACTGCCGACAGGGGAGGGGAGGGGTGGGGAGATGGGTAGGGGCGCGGGGTCAGGCGAAATAACTGCTCGCACCCTACCGCCAGGGGTGCTGGCGATAGGGTTAGACATCCTACCGCCAGGGACCCTGGCGGTAGGGTGCGACGGAGGGGGACGGCGGTCGTCTCCGCGCGCCGACGTGGATTAGTACCCTCCCTGGCAGTAGGATGTCTAACCCTACCGCCTGCGCGCCTGGCGGTAAGAAAAAGATCAAATCCCAAAAAAATTCCCAACCGGGGTCAGATCCTGAATTTGTATGCGAGAAGGGTCAAAATACGAAATTTTGCCTCGCTCCCACCCAATCACCGACAACCGATGGTTCTAATCTTTGTCCTCCTAACTTTCAAATATAGAAATATGGCCATGTCTCTGCCGTACAAATCTTGCATCAGTGCTTCCATGGCTCCGGACTCACGGAAGTAAGTGTTGCCGGCTTGATTGGGTTACTTTTCACAGTGTCGCAAGTGCGCTGTTTGTTGTATACTACTAAAATCCAATACAATCTCAATTGAACATTATGCTAGTGTTCCATAAATTTCAAGCTGGTCTCGCGTCCTTGTATTTGATCTGCAAGTGTTGGAAAGCAAGTTGTGTTATGTTACCTTCACAAGGAGTTGCATTTTGGTACATGACTTTTTTTACATGACTTTTTCGTTGTCGATGGAAGTTGCATTTTGCTCTGTCTAAAAACTTTGCATTCTTTTCTTAACATAAAAGAAAACGTTGCATTCTGACCGAACAAACACAAACTTTTTTCCTAAAAGCTTAATAGTGCAGCTGCACTAATTGGGCGTTGCGAGCGCACGCAGTACACGGCAAAAAGCTCACACTACAAAAATAGTAATTAGCATTCTGTGTCATCATTACACTACGGAAAAGAAAAGTACCTATTCCTGATCTTGTTGACGCTGCCTACTTTACACAAATCAGTCAAGAAAGAATATGTACGTGCATTTATTTGGGCTTAATAAAATTTTAAAAAGCCATAACTTTTTATTCAAGTATTGGAATTCAGATTCATTTTCATCATTGGGCTTCTCGCGACGAGTTCTTCAAAACTAGATCCCATATGGATATGTTTCAACAAACTTTCTGTTTTGAGCAACTTTGCGTGTTAAAAAGGCAACTTTAGTGCTATAGGAAATCAACTTCTTCGTAGTTTGCCTACTATGATTGCCTATCAACGAGAAGTCATTATAAGTTGCCTCCCATGACTATCTTGTTCACTAAATTCACGTATAAGTTGTCCCCAAATGCTTATTAGTGCTACTGCAATATTTGGAGACGTCGAGCGCACCCTCCCAAGCCATTCGATTTGGCACAAATCGCGCGCAAATGCTTTCTTGTCTAGTGTGGTGACCGAAGGTATGGTGAGGCCCCTTCCAAAAAATAGAAAAGAGATAATCACTGCAGATCGTGGAAGAGCCGCCCCCACCCCCACCCCATTTTTCTGTTGGTTACCGTCGAAGAGATGAAGGGAGAAATGGGAGGGGATTCACTCGTGCCCCACCGTGATTCTCCATCGGAGGGAGGCAGCAGGCGACCTCGGCGACCACCCAAATCACGGTTGGATTTCGGAAAAACTATCACACAACAAAAGCAACAAAAACACACAGAAAAAATACCTGGATCCCCTTTCTTATGCACAATACATGAAAGATAACATAGTTGCCCACAATTAACCATACAGTTGCCTAAAATCATGTATCCCATTGCCCAATCCTCATGAACAGAAACATTACAAAGACCACGATTTTGGCCAATATCTAAAGGTTTTAGATACCTTCAATTAAGTTTGTGTCACGGCGGTGTGTCAAGAATTTCTTCTCTTCGGGGCCGGTGGGATCCAATGGTATGATCGTAAACACTTGGCGAATGATCATAGAGGGTGGCGGGGTGGAGTTGGTCATGGGGACATAACTAAAACCATGAAGTTTTTTTTATAGGATTAAATTTATCTGTGAACCCCTAAAAAACTAACATGTGTATGTTCATTATCACTTTTTCATGTGCCATAGTTGCCCACAATCAGCTATACAATTGCCTAGAACCATGTATTCAGTTGCCCAATCCTCAATAATAGAAACATTACCAAGTCCATAATTTGGCTACTATGTAAAGGTTTTAGATACCTTTCAATTAAGATTGTGTGATAGAGATGCATCAAGAATTTCATCTCCTTGGGGTTGGATCCCCTGGTATGATCGTAAATACTTGGTGAAATGATCATAGAGGGGGAGCGGTGTGAGCTGGTCATGGGGACATAAATAAAATCACGAAGTGTTTTTAGAGGATAAGAAACTTCATAATATTGTAGGCAACTAATTTGCAAAGTTAGACAACTAAGAAGCAATGGTAGGTAACTAATTATCAATGGCAGGTAACTCGACATCAATATTAGACCAATTTCATAGTATTGTAGGCAACTGGGCATCAATAATAGGCAACTGAATATCCATGGTAGGCAAGTGAGCAACCATGGTAGACAAGTTATGATAATGTTAACCAAATTCATTGATACACATGGTGCAATGAAGTTACTTATATGTATCTCTAAAGGTGCATCATGGTTTGTGTGATTTTCTCATTTTTACACAAACCAACCTAATAGGCGGTCCTACTAGGCAAAAAAATGAAGTTACTTTCCTGTAGCACTAAAGTTGTCTTCATCGTACTCAAAAGTTGCCTAAAAAAATTTGACGAAACCTATCGATATGAGATCTAGTTTTGAAGAACTCGTCGCGAGAAACCCAGTTGTGAAATGGAAATTGAATTTCGACGCTTAAATTAAAAGTTACAGTTTTTTAAACTTTTTGGACCCCAAATAAGTGCACGTAGGGATAAGATTCCTTTTTTAATGAACAATGTCGTGCGCGTCAGCTGCTCTTTCCTTATTTGAAGGAGCGCTAGATCATACCAACGGGCGCTCGGGCGCCGACTAGCCACATCCAACTTTTTTTTTGGAAAACAAAAGGAAAACTTCATGGTTTTTTCAGCAGCAGGCCACCGGCGCGTCTCCGGTTCCTCGAAATCACTAATTAAGGAGTACTCGTTGCAAAGAATACTCCACCTTCCGAGGTCGCGACAAGTGGCGCACATGCAGCGCGCTACTTGTCGCAACCTGAGAGTTTTCTCTTTTTTCGTAGATCCGTTTATTCAAAACGTTTTATCTCTTAAACCGTGCGTCCAAATCTCGAACCGTTTTCACCATTGGATTCCTCACGTCGAGATCTTCAAAACTAGATCACACGTTGATAGGTTTTGACGAACTTTTTTTTCATGAAAAAACCGACGAAAAAACCGAACCGGGAGCACGGTTTTTTCCCTTTCAAAAAGAGGCACACCCATGCCTCTCGCGAAATCACAACCATGCCTCTCATGGTAGCAAAACCGTGACCCTCGTGGAAAGGAAAAAAAAACAGAAAACGCGGTTTTTTTCGTTTTCGAGAGGCACGGCCGTGACTCTCGCGAAAGCACAACCGTGCCTCTCGCGAAAGCAAAACCGTGCCTCTCGCGAAAGAAAAAAAAAACAGAAAATGCATATTTTTTTCCTTCCGAGAGGCACGGCCGTGACTCTCGCGAAAGCACAACCGTGCCTCTCGCGGAAGCAAAAGCGTGACTCTCGCGAAAGAAAAAAAACAAAAAACGCGTTTTGTTTTTCCCTTTCCGAGAGGCACGGCCGTGACTCTCTCGAAAGCACAACCGTGCCTCCCGCGGAAGCAAAACCTTGACTCTCGTGAAAGAAAAAAACAGAAAACGCGTTTTTTTTTGTTTCCGAAAGGCACCGCCGTGACTCTCGCTAAAGAACAACCATGCCTCTCACGGAAGAAAAACCGTGACTTGCGTGAAAAAAAAAGAAAACGCGTTTTTTCGCGCAAAAAAATGTTTTTTCAAAAAAAAAAGATCGAATAGCTAAAGAAGACCGGGGGAAAACCAAAACGTCGAAAAACCCGAAAAAAATCATTTAAAAAGCCAAAAACGCGTGCGGAAAAATAAAAATAAAATAAAATCCGGAGAGAGCGTCCACAGCGCGACACGTGGCGAACGGCTGAGAGCGCGCCAAGTGGCGCTGATCGTTGCGAGGCTCCCGAAGGAGCGCTCGTTCACTTTTTTTTGAGGGGTGGAGCGCTTTGCTTTCCCGGTTCCTCCTCCTTTCTCGAGATTGATGAGCTAGGCCCAGTCACGTGGATGGGCTGTACTGGGCCGTGGCTTCGCAGCCATTGACCAGCGGTTGCCTCAAACAAAAAAAAAACATCGACCAGCGGTGGCGCTGTAAAAAAATGGTTCCGATGGCGATGGCGTTCTTGACCCCAGGAACCCCGCAGTCCAAGCGACGGCGGCGGCGTCGTCGTCGTCGGAGAAGGGAACAGGTGGCCGCGATGTGCGTGTCTGCTCCACCGCTCGCTCCACGTGTTTTTGTTCCGCTCCGCACCGCTCTCCCGGACGAGTCCAAATCCATTTTTGTTTCGGCGCGGATTTCTTAATCGATTTCCACATCGGGCTGCTAGTGCTACGACCTGCTACTTCCAGTTCTGCGTACTTTACAGTGCACTGGTGGTGGCGGCGGGCAGGAGGAAGAAGGGCAGGAGGGAAGATGGCACCGCCGCGGCGCGTGTGCGTGACCGGCGGCGGCGGGTTCATCGCCTCGTGGCTCGTCAAGCTGCTCCTCTCCCGGGGCTACGCCGTCCACGCCACCCTCCGCGACCCATGTACGTACGGACGCAGCCGCCCGTCGACCTGTTCGCCTCACGCCCGCGCGACCGGCCCCCCTTGCAATTGCAGTCGATTCAGTTCCGTGTCATAGATGTGATTTGCATTCATCCATAGTTGTAAATCAATCAGAGTTCAATAGTTGTAAATCAATCAGAGTTCCGTGTCTAGATGAGCCTTGCATTCATTCACAGTTGGAAAATGTGAACCAGTGTTCTGTGTCGTCATGTGCTTTGCATTCATTCATATTCATGGTTGTTAAATGTTAATCGATCGGAGTTCCGTGTCCGCATGAAGAAAGCAAAGGTTTAGTTGATCCTGGGCGAAAGCGAATGTATAAAACAAAGTGCTTAGTCCACGGATAAGCCAAGGTGGGAGCTGTATAGTGTTCTGATTAATGGCTGAATGCTCTTTCAGGTGACCCCAAGAATGTCCACCTCAAGCAGATGGGCGAGGTCCGGGAGAATCTGCACCTGTTCAAGGCCGACGTGCTCGACTACGACGCGCTAACACGTGCGTTTGAGGGATGCGAGGGGGTCTTCCACCTCGCCACTCCGGTGCCTGAAGATAAGATTGTTGATCCTGAGGCAGGTGTTCTTTCCAACTAATGCTACGGTGTCTGAAAAATCAGTTTGTGTGTTACTGTATCTACATTATTTGCTACAGTACTGAGCTTGTATTGACACTGAAGCAGTATTCTGAATAATACCTATTGGCACGTGTCGCTCTTTAACGGATAATGCACTTCTCGATCCCACATAATTTGGCAATTTTTGGTTCTTGCAAAGCTAGGCTCATCGTAATGTATGTTTGCAATACTGGCTCCTGGAGAACACTTGCACATCATATTATAGCATTGGGAGTAATTAGTGCAATGTACATAGTAGATTGCTATGTGCTTTCGCCTTTGTGTGCTAACATTTTTAGATTATCAAAGTGTTAGAAGTGCGTGTTGTCAGGATGCATTTCGTCTCACCACAGTTTAAACGCATTTGTGCAGTCAGAAGTATTGGCTCCTGCTGTGAAAGGTACTTCAAATGTGCTAAAGGCCTGCTCAGCTATGAAGGTTCAGAAGGTTATTGTCTTGTCATCCAATGCTGCTGTTGATTTTAACCCGAATTGGCCTCAAGATAAACTTAAAGACGAGAGTTGCTGGTCAGACAAAGACTTCTGCCAGGAGAACCAGGTTAGAGATGCTATTTAGTAAAGGAAATTTCCAAATCACTATGCACGCGTCACAATTCTTGGCAGGCACAGGAGTACAATTTTTCTGGTTCCGTGTTTGCTCTTTTGAAAGGCACATGAGTACAACTTAAAGATGTAGTGTTTGCTCTTTTGAAAGGCTTGTACCCGTAACAAAAGAAAGTTTTCTTAGGGATAATTTCCACGAAGACTAAATTGTGACCTTTACTAATTTTTGCTTGCAGGACTGGTATTCTGTTGCCAAGATTGTTGCTGAACAGGCATCCTTGGAATATTCAGAGAAACATGGATTAAACGTTGTTACGCTTTGCCCTCCTTTGGTTTTTGGTCCATTGTTGCAGCCTACTGTGAATACCAGTAGCAAATTCTTAATCTATGTTATTAATGGTAATACTGATCTCTATCCATCTGTTCTCTTTTATTGCCTGAAATTTCACATTAATAAATATCATGTTTGACCTGGCAATTTGGTTTAATCCAAGTCTATCTACCATTTGAGGAATGAATGTATTCCATATGTCCAACCAAAAGACTTTTGGATGTGGATCATACGGCTATCTGCTGTTAGATATGGATGAGATCATCCTGATTGTTCCTGTTGTTAGATATAGATAGATGGGATCAATCACATTGATAGTCCCTGTTGTTATATCGATCCGCTCTTCAATTTCCATCAGTGGAGAAGTCCAATTTTTTCTTTGGCACCGGTCATTATCTAGAACTTGTTGTTTGCAGATGATAACTAGGTTCCTCTCCTGGCACCTGTTTGTTCTTTATATTCTTTTTCAAATTTCAACGATAGCTGCTATGCCTTTGTATGATGCTCTACAGCTGTGAGATGAGGGCATCCATCCATAAGCTGATCCTTTACAACCTGTTGCATGTGCTTGCGCACTTGATATATACCACATTCATTGTCGATATTATGCCCTGAACAGCGATCGACGACAGAAGCACACAATGCCAAATTCCGTGCTAGAATCGTTGAAGCGGCACCGTTGGCGTGTTGTTGAAGTGAGCTTTTAGAAAATGATTAGTCCTGAAATAAATGATAGTCTCCAGTAACTCTTTTGATGTTTGTGCTGTCTTATTCTTGCTGTTGCACGCTGCATAAATGTGTCTGCATGATTGTACTGAAACTCCGCAAATCGGTACATTGTGTCACAATTCACAGGAGGCCCTGACGTGATGAGCAACAAGCTGTGGCACATTGTGGACGTCCGTGACGTGGCGGACGCCTTGCTGCTTGTGTACGAGAAGGCAGAATCGTCCGGGCGATACATTTGCGCGCCGAATAGCGTCTGCACAAAGGACCTGGTGGACCTGCTGAGGAAGATGTACCCACAGTACAGCTATGTGAACAAGTAGGTTACATCTCTCGTTCGCTCGGTCAGAACTTGTCACACTGCACTGCACAATTATCCTGCAGCCAGTAAGCCAGTTCATGATCTGAAGAAACCCTGCTCTGCTTTTACAGCATCGTCGACGTGGACCGTAAAGCGGGGCTGTCATCGCAGAAGCTGAAGGGTCTGGGCTGGAGGCCGAGGAAGCTGGAGGAGACGCTCTCGGACAGCGTGGGCTGCTACGAGAAGGCCGGCCTTCTGCAGGGTTCCGCTGGGCGTAATTGCCGGCTTCCGCATCTGTTCCGTCTGGCTGGTGATCAGTGAATGAACCGTGGTGGCTGGTGATTTGTTTGTTTTATGGTCGAACTTCTGTAAGGTGTAGTGTCGCTGGACGGAGTCTCGCAACAGCCACAATGGTCGAACAACTTGCTGCGTAACAGCGATGAAATAAATCCTGCTTATATCTGTTGCCCCCTGTCTGACTGTCAAAAGGAACAAGATTTCCCTCCATTTCCACGCTAGCCTTTTGCTGCGATGAGCTGAAGGCTATATTGCCGTCAGCCTGACGGCGCCAGGCAGCCCTACAGCTAGATTAGAAGAATCACTTTAGGTGCATTTTGGGCATACACAATGAAATACTGTAGGTTATTCTCAGGCTGTGGGTGTCTTTTTTCATAGATTCACGATTAATTTCACAGACACACCAACAGGGGTGCCAGTATTGTGCATTGTTTGCATGTTCTTATTGTGCAAAAGGGAGTGTTACTGGAACCGCATACACGTGTGATTCATGATTTTCAAATGTTAAACCTGGTACAGGTTACAAAAAGGTAACATCGGCTTAACATATTGAGCATGACTTGCAGAATTATTAAGGATTCACATTTGGAGAACTCCGTAGACTTGCATGACACTTTTCTTTTTCGAAAAAAAAAGAAGTTCCCCAAAATGAATAAATCATTCAGTGGCAAATAAAGTAGTACACCCCCGACCTAGTATAATATAAGATGTTGCATATGATGTAAAAAAATATGTTACATATATCAGTTGTAATAACAACATATATTATGGGACGGGTGGAGTAACAGTCTAGGCACTTCAAAACCAACTGCCGTAACATTATGTTGATGGAGAAGGGGCTGGGTGGGGTCGCCCACATGGAGCTAGAAGAGCGGAGAAGAAGAGTGGGGATAGATTTTTTTTTTTGAGTAGAAAATGTATCCTTTATTAAATGTTCAAACACATAAGGATACAGATGATATCGGGCAGAGAAGTAAGCCACACATGGCGCCCGGGAGGGAGAGAAGCAGCCGCCTTAGCTAAGGCATGAGCTTCCTCATTATGCTTTCTATTCTCGTGCACAAACTGAATATCTTGGATAGAACGTCTTCTATGCTTGATCTCCTCCAAAAGCGCAAAATAGCGGCGTGGGGCACCAGTATGGATATTGGTAATCACCTCGAGGCAGTCCGATGCAACGCACACGGATTGAGCATGAAGATCCGCGGCAAGAGCAAGGGCCTCGTTGCACGCCTGGGCTTCAAGTATAGTTGGGTCAAGCAAACCCTCGAATATAACTGCGGAAGCACCAAGGAACATACCATGCCTATCCCTGCTGATCACCGCCGAAGCACCTCGATCTCCAATCTTGGAAAGGCCACCATCAACATTCAACGTCATGCTTCGCTGGCGGGAGCCAGACCGGCTGCACTGATCGGTCTCGCTGCACCGAATCCTCCCTGGGCATTACATGCACGTCCCTGGGCGTTACATGCAGGTCCTTAGATTTTGCATTCCGGTCCCTGGGTCGCTCCTTCCCGTCGGGGATCGCCTCCAACTCTGACAAGAATTTCTCAATGAACATATGCGTGCTTAGCGGACTTTGGTACTGATCATCATGGATAGCTCGACGCCGTGCCCACCAATTTGCCCACATCGTCACTAGGACGCGCGCAAGTTCCATCGAGGGAAGAGTATCAACAAGCCACAACATCCACAACTTTGCGTCGTCAGTCCGGTTCGAGACAATGGTTTCCGTGAGATCCTCATCAGCTAGTGCCCAAACGCACCTAGCCATCTTGCAATCAAAAAGCGAGTGGCGCCACGTATCCACCGCCGCCTTGCACAGGGTGCACTCCGGTGTTTCAGCCATGCTTCTATTCTTGCGGACTTCTCCCGTAGGGATGGAAGTTTTAGCCAATCTCCATGCAAAAATTCTAACCTTGGAAGGGACCGATGCTCCCCACAGCTTTGTCCAAGATCGGCGGTCAGACTCAAGGCGCGAATGGCCGTCGTTGTGCTCTAGCCAATCCGTCCGCTGTTGCTTTGTGGAGGCCAAGAGTCTATATGCGGACCGTACTGTGAAAACACCCCTTCTCTCATAATGCCAGGACCAGAAATCATCGCGGACTCTTGAGCTTAACAGGATGTTAAGAATTGCTTCAACGTCCATGGGGTAGAGGTGTTGATCAAGAGCAGCTCGGTCCCATGTCATATTAACTGGGTCAATGAGGTCCGACACCTTGTGAGGAGGATCCAAAGACTTTGGGCAAACCGGCCGAAGCTTGAAATCACGTGGAATCCAATTGTCATTCCATATGTTTGTGTCCTCTCCCGAACCAATCCGTTTCACAAGCCCTAGCTTCAGAGTGTCTCTTCCTTCAATAATAGAGCGCCAAACTTGTGAGGGATGATTGCCCACTTCTGCATCAAGAATTGTGGACAGAGGATAGTAAACAGCCTTTAGGATCCGCGCACTCAAGGAGGTGGGTTCCTGTAGGAGGCGCCAGGCCTGCCTGGCCAGTAATGCCAGGTTAAAAAGCTTGATATCACGGAAACCCATTCCTCCCATAAACTTTGGTTGTGACATGACTTCCCAAGAGACCCAGGCAGTCTTCCTTTCTCCCTTTTTTGAGCCCCACCAAAACTTGCGTAACAACCCATTAATGTGTTGGCATAATCCTCTGAGCAGTTTGAAACATGCCATGGAGTAGGTAGGAATAGCTTGAGCAACTGATTTAATAAGGACCTCTTTGCCACCAATTGACAATGTTTTCTCCATCCAACCCTGAATCTGCTTCCAAATTCTATCTTTCAAATAATTGAAAGCACCCTCTTTGGCCCGACCCACATCAGAAGGGAGGCCAAGATATTTGTCAGAGAGCTGCTCATTCTGAACATCCAAAACTTGCTTGATTTCCTGTCTCAGAGATTCAGCACAACCCTTGCTAAAGAAAACGGAGGATTTATCTTTATTTATACGCTGACCCGAGGCAGAGCAATACCTTTGCAGGAGATTATCCACCCGTTTTGCCATCTCCGGTGTAGCATTAAAGAAAAGAAGGCTATCATCTGCAAAAAGAAGATGGTTTACCTCCGGTGCACCTGCTGCCACCGTAATGCCATGTATCCTTTCCATCGGAAGCATCGATTTCAATAGACATGAAAGGCCCTTGGCCGCCTGTAGGAAGAGATATGGAGATATGGGATCCCCCTGTCTCAAACCACGCGATGGCGTGAAGTCCTCTTGTTTCCCTCCAGTGAAGATAACAGAAAAAGATACTGAAGAAACACACCGCATCACAATCTCTATGAACTTAGGGCTGATTCCCAGTTTCAACATAACCTTCTCCAGATAATTCCACTCTAAACGATCATAGGCTTCCATCATATCAAGCTTCAGAGCACAGAACCTATTTCCCTTGAGCTTCCTTGTTTTCATGTAGTGTAGGCACTCATAGGCTGAGATAAAGTTGTCAGTGATTAGACGACCTGGTACAAATGCCGTCTGTTCTTCTGAGATGATATCGGGGAGAATTAGTTTGAGCCGATTGGCCAGGACCTTTGATGCAATCTTGAAGATCACGTTACAAAGGCTGATCGGTCGGAACTGTCCTAAATTTTTTGGACTTGCAATCTTGGGTATTAAGACGATGAACGTTTTGTTTATCTCCTCCGGGGAATCCTCTCCGCTAAGAACACGCAACACCATATCAGTTACCTCCTCACCGCATAGGTCCCAATGCCGCTGGAAAAAATGTGCAGGGAAGCCGTCGGGTCCTGGGGCCTTTGTTGGAAACATTTGAAAGAGAGCCTCCTTGACCTCGACGTTAGTATAGCGAGCCGTCAGAATATTATTCATGGCATCATCCACTTTCCTTGGTATATGAGACATGACTTCCTCTATTCCAACCGTATTCTCGGAAGCATACAAGTTGCTGTAAAAGTTCGTGGCCATACTAGCCATTTCCTGATCATCTTTGCTTACAGAACCATCCGCCTGCTGAAGCTTTGTGATACGGTTTCGGACCTTTCGTGCACTAGATTTGCGGTGGAAGAACTTGGTATTACTATCACCTTCTGCCAGCCATTGAATACGGGCCCGTTGACGCCACATAATCTCCTCCCGCATACATAACTCAGTCATCCGGGCTTCGACCCTTTTTTCTTCATCAGACGAACCCACTCGGCTAGGCATAGCACGCAAGTCCTGCAGCTGCGTGCGGCGAGCCCGCAGTTCCGCCCGGACAGCACCAAAAGTGGTGCGACCCCAGCGCTGCAGAGAGCCAGCAACCGAGGCCAGTTTATGCGACAGATCAACCACAGTCGACGCTCGGGCAGTGGCATTCCAAGCTTCGGTGACCACATCTCCAAACCTCGGATCCCACTCCCACATACATTCATAACGGAATTGTTTTTGCCGCGCTCTTACACTTGTATCCACCAGATCAGTCTCCAACAGTATAGGGCAGTGGTCGGACTTGGCTGCCGTGAGGTGCTCAACAGTGGCGAAAGGAAATAACCCTGACCAACAAGCGGTCGCTAAAGCTCGGTCCAGACGGACTCTACGGTAATGACCACCAGTCACTTTTTTCTCCCAAGTCCAGTCTAGGCCGCGGTAACCAAGATCAGCGAGGCCACACACATCCACCGCTTCTCTGAACGCTTCGATCTGGGCACTATCTCGTTCATTAGGGCCATGTTGTTCATCAGCTCTCAAGATCTCATTGAAATCACCTATGCACATCCATGGGAGGGTACTCTCCCCCCTAAGTCTCGTCATTGTGTTCCATGTTTTATACCTCAAACTTCTTGTTGCTTCACCATAAAAACACGCCATCCTCCATTATTCCCTGCCTGGTTCAGTAACCCAGGTATCCACATGATATTCCGAATAGTTCTTTATTGCAACACCAAGAGAGTTTTTCCAGAAGATACAAATGCCGCCACTGCGACCAGTACTACCAACGCCAAAACTGAAATCAAAACCTAGGAAGAACGAAGACCCTCAACACGAGCCTTTTGTAACTGAGTTTCTACTAAACAAAGGATAGATGGCGAGCTGATCTCAAGGAGATCGTGGAGTTCGCGAACTGCCGCGGGATCGCCTATCCCACGGCAGTTCCAACTTAGTATTTTCATTGGGCCTGGCGGAACCCCTGGTTGGAGCCCGCCAATGTCGCCATCATGTATTTGCTCTTCTTCAAGGGAGAGCTGCCCTTCCTTTGTTTCTTTAGGTCTCGTGGTGAAACATACGCCGGAGGTAGCGGCGGGATTGTACCCTGGACGGTGCTTGCACCCCCTGCCAGAGCCAAATTTTGAGCCTCCAAAGATGTTGCCGTAGAGCCCGGCCGAACCATTAGTACCGCTGCGTTGGCACTTTCTGACATTGCTGCATCCAGGTTGCGTCGAGCCCCCACTTCATCTCTGACCTCAGTCTCAGTTGCAGCCGTTTTAAGGGGGCTGGTCACTTCTTCCTCCTCCGGCCCTGAGTCCAGGCCTGCCTCCTGCGATGATCTCTTCCGGGGGGGGGGCGAGTTTTGGCGACGCTCTGGAGCTCCACGCCTTGCTCTACCCCGCCCTCGTCCTCCCGCACGGCCACCGCGCGCTCCACGATCCTAGCTGGGCTGCTCCTGAGGTGACTCCCTTCTAGTTGCTAGCATCCAGCTTCCCCACTGTTTGTTCTTCTCCTCCCAAACACCATCACCGCATTCCTCATGATTGTGACCCATGAAACCGCAAACTTTGCAGAAAAAAGGGATCTTCTCATAATTCACCGGGAGAAACTTCCTACCCTCACCAGTAACATTCAGGGACGTCACTCTCGTCAGCGGTTTATTAACCTGTATCCTCGCACGAACCCTGACATAATCACCTTCATAAAAGAGGCGAGGCGAGAGTTGTGTCTCCTTCACGCGACCAATGCGGCGAGCTAGTTGATCTACTGCTTCTGCTTTCCGGTATAGCTTCGGGATGTTGTGGATCTGGGCCCAAACATACAGACCATAAAAAATGACAGAAGACGGCTCCTGCTTGCCGCCATAATCCTCGATTAGCATCCCCATCCCCCTAAACAGCCATGGACCTCCATGCACAACCTTCTTCCAATCACCCAGGGCAAACATCTGAAAGATGAAGAGATTTTCACCTGCCTCGCGATAAGTTGGCACATTAGCAAGCCTCCAGACTGACTTCAGCTTCTCGAACATCGCCGATGCGCTAAACTGCCTTGTCGTGTTTACCTTCCCAATCGCAAGCCATCTCGCATCTGCTGCATACTTTTTCACCTCTTCTTCTCCCACCACGACGTCATCAAGTTCATCATCCTGCAGATCCAGATGTTTCAACATCTCCTCCAGGTTTCTCCCTGCTAGGCCTGCCGAGGACGACGACCCCTCCTGGCCCGCCATCTAGGTTACGGTGGCGGCTTCGGAGAAGAACAACACAAGAAACCAGCGCAAAACCCTAGCCCCCTTGTGCCCCCGCAGATCAGGCGGGTTTCGAAGAGGATCGGCAGGGTTAGCCAGCGATCGATCGGGAAAAACTCTAGACGACGGCTAGATCGCCGCCGCCAGATGCGAAAACCCTAAGCGAGAGGGTAGAAGATCTGGAAAACCGTGGGTAAGAGTGGGGATAGATGGGAGGCTGACAAGTGAGACCCATGGGCGCGATTATGTCTGACGTACACTCCCGTCAAGGATGCACCGCTAAGCCGGCCCAGTATTCCTAGCCGCAAGTATGGGTCGGCCCAACTTTAACGTTGGTTCCCTTTTTAACGTTTCTTCACTCTTTCATTTTTCTTTTTTACTTTTGTTTATATTTTAGATTAAACTTTAAATACATATATTCCAAACTTAACTTATTTTTAAAAACTAAAACAAGAATTTGAAAAATGTTAACTAAGTGTAATTTTTTTAGCATAAAAATGTTGATAGCTTTAAGAAAAATGTTTGTGACATTTACAAAATGTTCATGTGTTTCAGAAACACGTACATGGATTTTTTTAAATGTTTATTGAATGTACAAAAATGTTACTTTACTTCCAAAAGATGTTAAATGTCTATAAAGAATGTTTCCGGTGTACAATTAAATATACAATGCGTATGTATAAACTAGACAACAAAACATATATTTGACAAAATGTTAATCATGTATATGAAAAGTGTTAAACCTGTATAAAAGTGTTTTATATGTATATAAAAAATATTCAATGTATATGAAAACAATAGACATCAAAACATATAGTTGAAACATCTATAAAAAATGTTTGGATGCGTAAGAAAAATATGCAATGTGTATGAAAAAAATATAGACATCAAAACACATATTAAAAAAAATTATGTATATATATATATTTTAAAACTTTTATAAAATAATGTTTTAGATGTGTACCAAAAATGTAAAATGTGTATGAGACCAATACACATGAAAACATATATTTGCAAAAAAGTTAACAATGTATTTGAAAAAAATTAATTGTGTATAGAAAATCATTTCATATGTATATAAAAATTTTATAATGTATATGAAAACAATAGACATCAAAACATATATTTGGGAAAATGTTAATAATATATTTAGGAAATGTTAAACTTGTATTAAGAAAATTTTCTTGACGTACACGAAAAATATTAAATGTGTAAGAAAAATTTACACACTTTTTGAAAAAAGAAAAGAAAAATAAACCAAGAAAACCAAAAATAAAAAGCAAAGAAAAATGAAAAGCTGAGAAGGAAAGAAAGAAACTGAATATAATAACAAATAAAAAAGAAAACCCATCAAAAACTTGTGGAGAAACAAAGAAAACCGAAGTATAACAAAAAAATAACCAGTGAAAAAAATGAAAAAACAGAAGAAAAACAAAAGAAAGCGAAAACCTCAAAGAAACACAACAACGATCAGAACGAAGGAACGAATGCATGACCGAGAAACACACGAGTGGGCCGGGCCATACGCATGGGCACTTCGGGCTAGCGGAGCTACCATCTTGATTTAGGCGAGGTATAGCTCCTGCGGAGACCCATGGCCACCTTAGAAAATTGTCATGCTATAACAAATGTTATCAGCAGAGAAAAATGTAGAGACGTTGTCAAGAAAAGAATTCGCCATGTTAACGGAGAAAATTTTCATGCTATAGCCCGGGGGGGGGGGGGGGGGGGGGGGGGTAGTAGAAAAAAGGCTTGCTCCAGGTGGGAATCAAACTCAAATCACCCACATAACCAAGCCCCTATTTCCGGGGATGTTTTCGCTTTGCCGTTTTGCCACTTGTGTGAAAATGACTTCCTGGTAATCTGGTGTCGGACACGTGCATTAGTTTGGTAGGTGGAGGGGTAAGATCTGCTTGTGGATCTAACTGTCCCGTGAAAATTTTCTTAACGTGATGTCCAACTATTCGTGTGGATCTAGCGATTCTGTTGGAGATTTGCTTCCCAGGTCAAACAGCTGGTTTGTCGGGCGGTGAAGCCTCATATGGCGACGTGGATGGCCCATGCATGTACAGCAAATTTTTTATGTGACCACGTGATGGCCTATGCAACCGCTTTTCCTGCTGCTTCTAGACTTTGCTACCGTGTCGTGTTTGCGTTCGTAGGTGGAGCGCCGCGATCGTTCGTGATGTCGCTTAGTCGGTTTGTCTGCCGCTTATCGTTGTTTTCGACGTTGTTGGGCTTGAGCTCAGTTCTTGATGCAAGGCCAAGCCGATCGAGGTCGGCGGCGACTTCAAGTGCCTCTTCTCCCCCTACGCTGACGCTGGGCCTCCCTCGCTCCTCTCCGTCGGCCTGCCCACGGCGGCCGCGTAGATCGCGAGCTCGCGACCTTCCAATCTGCCGGCGCCCCGCCATCCGGTGTCACGTCGTCGCCATCTCGATCTCACATTCGCCCAGGCCGTCGGCGCCTTTTCTTCCATCACCACGGGAGGTCTTTGCCCCATGTCGTCGCCGTGTAGAGGTGCTACCTCGCCTAAGCCGTTGTGAGGAGCCGCCCCTGCTCCTCCCCCTCCGCGTCGTGTCAACAACAGGATGGCGCTCTCCCTCCTCAACGAGGTGTGCACTTGGCTCGGGACTGCGAGTTTATCGTCAACCACTGTAAGTCAGGTGTGCGTACGTGTCCTTGCTGCGTTGCCGGTGTCCGTGCTCTGTAGTTGTATGCGCTGTGGACGACGATGTCACCCCTCTGAAGAAAATATGCCCTAAAAGGCAAATTATTTATATTTCCTTATATCATGATAAATGTTTATTATTCATATTACAATTGTATTAACCGGAAACTTAGTGCATGTGTGAATATATAGACAAAACAAATTGTCCCACGTATGCCTCTACTTGACTAGCTCGTTAATCAAAGATGGTTATGTTTCCTGACCATAGACATGTGTTGTCATTTGATGAACGGGATCACATCATTAGAGAATGATGTAATGGACAAGACCCATCCGTTAGCTTAGCATTATGATCATTGAGTTTTATTGCTATTGTTTTCTTCATGACTTATACATGTTCCTAAGACTATGAGATTATGCAACTCCCGAATTCCGGAGGAACACCTTGTGTGCTATCAAACGTCACAACATAACTGAGTGATTATAAAGATGCTCTACAGGTGTCTCCAAAGGTGTTTGTTGGGTTGGCATAGATCGAGATTAGGATTTGTCACTCCGTGTATCCGAGTGGTATCTCCGGGCCCTCTCGGTAATGCACATCACTATAAGCCTTGCAAGCAATGTGACTAATGAGTTAGTTGGGGGATGATGCATTACGGAACGAGTAAAGAGACTTGCCGGTAACGAGATTGAACTAGGTATGGTGATACTGACGACCGAATCTCGGGCAAGTAACATACCGATGACAATGGGAACAACGTATGTTGCTATGCGGTTTGACCGATAAAGATCTTCGTAGAATATGTAGGAGCCAATATGAGCATCCAGCTTCCGCTATTGGTTATTGACCAGAGATGAGTCTCGGTCATGTCTACATAGTTCTCGAACCCGTAGGGTCCGCACGCTTAATGTTTGACGATGATTAGTATTATGAGTTTATGTGATTTGATGACCGAATGTTGTTCGGAGTCCCGGATGAGATCACGGACGTGACGAGGAGTCTCGAAATGGTCGAGAGGTAAAGATTCATATATTGGAAGGCTATATTCGGATATCGAAAAGGTTCCGAGTGATTCGGGTATTTTCCGAGTACCGGGGAGTTACGGGAATTCGCCGGGAGAAGTAATGTGCCTTATTGGGCTTTAGTGGAGAGAGAGGAGAAGGGCTATGAGGTGGCGCGCGCCTCCCCCCTGCCCAAACCAAATTGGACAAGGGGTGAGGGCGCGGCCCCCTTTCATTCTCCCTCTCCCTCTCTTTCCTTCTCTCCTACTCCGAATAGGAAAGGGAATCCTACAAGGACTTGGGAGTCCTAGTAGGACTCCCTATGCTTGGCGCGCCCCCTAGGCCGGCCGCCTCCTCCCTCCCTTCTTTATATAAGGGGGAGGGGAGCACCCCAAAGGCACTCAAGATCTGTCTTAGCCGTGTGCGGTGGCCCCCTTCACAGTTACACACCTCGGTCATATTGTCGTAGTGCTCAGGCGAAGCCCTGCGCTGGTAACTTCATCATCACCGTCACCACGATGTCGTGCTGACGAAACTCTCCCTTGACCTCAGCTGGATCTAGAGTTCGTGGGACGTCACCGAGCTGAACATGTGCAGATCGCGGAGGTGCCGTACCTTCAGTGCTAGGATCGGTCGGATCGTGAAGACGCACGACTACATCAACCGCGTTGTCATAACGCTTTCGCTTTCGGTCTACGAGGGTACGTAGACAACACTCTCCCCTCTCGTTGCTATGCATCACCTAGATAGATCTTGCATGATCGTAGGATTTTTTTTGAAATTACTGCGTTCCCCAACAGTGGTATCCGAGTCAGGTTTATGCGTAGATGTTATATGCACGAGTAGAACACAAAGAGTTGTGGGCGATAATAGTCATACTGCTTACCAGCATGTCATACTTTGATTCGGCGGTATTGTTGGATGAAGCGGCCCAGACCGACATTACATGACCGCGTTCATGAGACTGCTTCTACCGCCGTGCTTCGCACACAGGTGGCTAGTGGGTGTTTGTTTCTCCAACTTTAGTTGAATCGAGTATGACTACGCCCGGTCCTTGTTGAAGGTTAAAACAGCACACTTGACGAAAAATCGTTGTGGTTTTGATGCATAGGTAAGAATGGTTCTTGCTAGAAGCCCGTAGCAGTCACGTAAAACTTGCAACAACAAAGTAGAGGACGTCTAACTTGTTTTTGCAGGGCTTGATGTGATGTGATATGGTCAAGACGTGATGATATATAATTGTTGTATGAGAGGATCATGTTTTCTAATAGTTATCGGCAACTGGCAGGAGCCATATGGTTGTCGCTTTATTGTATGAAATGCAATCACAATGTAATTGCTTTACTTTATCACTAAGAGGTAGCATAGTCGTAGTAGCAATAGTTGGCGAGACGACAACGATGCTTCGATGGAGATCAATGTGTCAAGACGGTGATGATGGTGATCATAACGGTGCTTTGGAGATGGAGATCAAAGGCACAAGATGATGATGGCCATACCATATCACTTATATTGATTGCATGTGATGTTTATCCTTTATGCATCTTATTTTGCTTAGTACGGCGGTAGCATTATAAGATGATCTCTCACTAAATTTCAAGGTACAAGTGTTCTCCCTGAGTATGCACCGTTGTGACTGTTCGTCGTGCCGAGACACCACGTGATGATCGGGTGTAATAAGCTCTACGTTCACATACAACGGGTGCAAGCCAGTTTTGCACACGCAGAATACTCGGGTTAAACTTGACGAGCCTAGCATATGCAGATATGGCCTCGGAACACTGAGACCGAAAGGTCGAGCGTGAATCATATAGTAGATATGATCAACATAGTGATGTTCACCATTGAAAACTACTCCATCTCACGTGATGATCGGACATGGTTTAGTTGATATGGATCACGTGATCACTTAGATGATTAGAGGGATGTCTATCTAAATAGGACTTCTTAAGTAATATGATTAATTGAACTTTAATTTATCATGAAATTAGTCCTGGTAGTACTTGCATAACTATGTTGTAGATCAATAGCTCGCGATGTAGCTCCCCGTTTATTTTTGATATGTTCGTATTGAAAAACTATGTTGAAAGATGATAGTAGCAATGATGCGGACTAGGTCCATGATCTGAGAATTATCCTCATTGCTGCACAGAAGAATTATGTTCTTGATGCACCGCCAGGTGACGGACCTATTGCGGGAGCAGATACAGACGTTATAAACGTTTGGCAAGCTCGGTATGATAACTACTTGATAGTTTAGTGCGCCATGCTTTACGGCTTAGAACCGGGACTTCAAAAATGTTTTGAACATCACAGAGCATATAAGATGTTCCAAGAGTTGAAATTGGTATTTCAGACACATGCCCGAGTCAAGAGGTATGAGACCTCTGACAAGTACTTTGCCTAAAAGATGGAGGAGAATAGCTCAACCAGTGAGCATGTGCTCAGATTGTCTGAGTACTACAATCGCTTGAATCAAGTGGGAGTTAATCTTCCAGATAAAATAGTGATTGACAGAGTTCTCTAGTCACTATCACCAAGCTATTGGAACTTCGTGATGAACTATAATATGCAAGGGATGACAAAAACGATTCCCGAGCTCTTTGTGATGCTGAAATCGACGAAGGTAGAAATCTAAAAAAGCATCAAATGTTGATGATTGACAAGACCACTATGTTGGGGAATGCAGTAATTTCAAGAAAATCCTACGCACACGCAAGATCTATCATGGTGATGCATAGCAACGAGAGGGGAGAGTGTAGTCCACGTACCCTCGTAGACCGTAAGCGGAAGTGTTATGACAACGCGGTTGATGTAGTCGTACGTCTTCACGGTCCGACCGATCCTAGTACCGAAAGTACGGCACCTCCGCGATCTGCACACGTTCGGCTCGGTGACGTCCCACGAACTCTCGATCCAGCTGAGTGTCGAGGGAGAGCTTCGTCAGCACGACAGCGTGATGACGGTGATGATGAAGCTACCGGTGTAGGGCTTCGCCTAAGCACTGCAACGATATGACCGAGGTGGATTATGGTGGAGAGGGGCACCGCACATGGCTAAGAGATCAATGATCAACTTGTGTGTCTATGGGGTGTCCCCTGCCCACGTATATAAAGGAGGGAGGAGGAGGAGGCCGGCCCTAGAGGGGGCGTGCCAAGTGTGGGGAGTCCTACTAGGACTCCCAAGTCCTAGTAGGATTCCCCTTTTCCTTTCCGGAGTAGGAGAGAAGAAAGAGGGAAAGAGAGAGGGAGTAGGAAAGGGCAAGGGGGGCGCCGCCCCCTTTCCCCAAGTCCAATTCGGACCCATGGGGGCGGGCACGCCTCCTTCTCTTTGGCCAGCGTCCTCTATTCCCGCATGGCCCAATAAGGCCCAATACTTCTCCCGGCGAATTCCCGTAACTCTCCGGTACTCTGAAAAATACCCGAATCACTCGGAACCTTTCCGATGTCCGAATATAGCCTTCCAATATATCTATCTTTACCTCTCGACCATTTCGAGACTCCTCGTCATCTCCCCGATCTCATCCGGGACTCTGAACAAACTTCGGTCATCAAATCACATAACTCATAATACAAATCGTCATCGAACGTTAAGCGTGCGGACCCTACGGGTTCGAGAACTATGTAGACATGACCGAGACACATCTCCGGTCAATAACCAATAGTGGAACCTAGATGCTTATATTGGCTCCTACATATTCTATGAAGATCTTAATCGGTCAAACCGCATAACAACATACGCTGTTCCCTTTGTCATCGGTATGTTACTTGCCCGAGATTCGATCGTCGGTATCCTCATACCTAGTTCAATCTCGTTACCGGCAAGTCTCTTTACTCGTTCCGTAATGCATCATCCTGCAACTAACTCATTAGTCACAATGCTTGCAAGGCTTATAGTGATGTGCATTATCGAGAGGGTCCAGAGATACCTCTCCGATACACGGAGTGACAAATCCTATTCTCGATCTATGCCAACTCAACAAACATCATCGGAGACACCTGTAGAGCATCTTTATAATCACCCAATTACGTTGTGACGTTTGATAGCACACAAGGTGTTCCTCCGGAATTCGGGAGTTGCATAATCTCATAGTCCGAGGAACATGTATAAGTCATGAAGAAAGCAGTAGCAATGAAACTGTAACGATCATAATGCTAAGCTAACGAATGGGTTTTGTCCATAAAATCATTCTCCTAATGATGTTATCCCATTCATCAAATGACAACACATTTCTATGGTTAGGAAACATAACCATCTTTGATAAACGAGCTAGTCAAGTAGAGGCATACTAGGGACACTTTGTTTTGTCTATGTATTCACACATGTACTAAGTTTCCGGTTAATACAATTCTAGCATGAATAATAAACATTTATCATGAAATAAGGAAATAAATAATAACTTTATTATTGCCTCTAGGGCATATTTCCTTCAGTCTCCCACTTGCACTAGAGTCAATAATCTAGTTCACATCGCCATGTGATTTAACACCAATAGTTCACATCACCATGTGATTAACACCCATAGTTCACATCGCCATGTGACCAACACTCAAAGGGTTTACTAGAGTCAGTAATCTTAGTTCACATCGCGATGTGATTAACACCCAAAGAGTACTAAGGTGTGATCATGTTTTGCTTGTGAGAGAAGTTTAGTCAACGGGTCTGCCATATTCAGATCCGTATGTATTTTACAAATTTCTATGTCAACAATGCTCTGCACAGAGCTACTCCAGCTAATTGCTCCCACTTTCAATATGTATCCAGATTGAGACTTAGAGTCATCTGGATCAGTGTCAAAACTTGCATCGACGTAACCCTTTACGATGAACCTTTTGTCACCTCCATAATCGAGAAACATATCCTTATTCCACTAAGGATAATTTTGACAGCTGTCCAGTGATCTTCTCCTAGATCACTATTGTACTCCCTTGCCAAACTCAGTGTAGGGTATACAATAGATCTGGTACACAGCATGGCATACTTTATAGAACCTATGGCTGAGGCATAGGGAATGACTTTTATTCTCTTTCTATATTCTGCCGTGGTCGGGCTTTGAGTCTTACTCAATTTCACACCTTGCAATACAGGCAAGAACTCCTTCTTTGACTGTTCCATTTTGAACTTCTTCAAAAAAATTGTCAAGGTATGTACTCATTGAAAAAACTTATCAAGCGTCTTGATCTATCTCTATAGACCTTGATGCTCAATATGTAAGCAGCTTCATCGAGGTCTTTCTTTGAAAAACTCCTTTCAAACACTCCTTTTATGCTTTCCAGAAAATTCTACATCATTTCCGATCAACAATATGTCATTCACATATACTTATCAGAAAGGTTGTAGTGCTCCCACTCACTTTCTTGTAAATACAGGCTTCATCGCAAGTCTGTATAAAACTATATGCTTTGATCAACTCATCAAAGCATATATTCCAACTCTGAGATGCTTTGCACCAGTCCATGGATGGATCGTTGGAGCTTGCACATTTTGTTAGCACCTTTAGGATCGACAAAACCTTCTGGTTGCATCATATACAACTCTTCTTTAAGAAATCCATTAAGGAATGTAGTTTTGACATCCATTTGCCAGCTTTCGTAAATGTGGCAATTTGCTAACATGTTTCGGACAGACTTAAGCATCGCTATGAGTGAGAAAATCTCATCGTAGTCAACACCTTGAACTTTGTCAAAAACCTTTTTCGACAAGTCTAGCTTTGTAGATAGTAACACTACTATCAGCGTCCGTCTTCCTCTTGAAGATCCATTTATTTTCTATGGCTTGTCGATCATCGGCCAAGTCAACCAAAGTCCACACTTTGTTCTCATACATGGATCCCATCTCAGATTTCATGGCCTCAAGCAATTTCGCGGAATCTGGGCTCATCATCGCTTCCTCATAGTTCTTAGGTTCGTCATGGTCAAGTAACATGAACTCCAGAATAGGATTACCGTACCACTCTGGTGTGGAACGTACTCTGGTTGACCTACGAGGTTCGGTAGTAACTTGATCCGAAGCTTCATGATCATCATCATTAACTTCCTCACTAATTGGTGTAAGCATCACTTGAACTGATTTCAGTGAAGAAATACTTTCCAATTCGGGAGAAGGTACAATTACCTCATCAAGTTCTACCTTCCTCCCACTCACTTCTTTCTAGAGAAACTCCTTCTCCAGAAAGGATCCATTCTTAGCAACAAAGATCTTGCCTTCGGATCTGTGATAGAAGGTGTACCCGATAGTTACCTTTTTGGGTATCCTATGAAGACGCACTTCTCCGATTTGGGTTCGGCTTATCAGGCTGAAACTTTTTCACATAAGCATCACAGTCCCAAACTTTAAGAAATGACAACTTAGGTTTCTTGCCAAACCACAATTCATACGGTGTCGTTTCAATGGATTAGATGGTGCCCTATTTAACGTGAATGCAGCTGTCTCTAATTGTAGCGACCAGACCTCAAACAGTCTGATCTACTGTGCACCAGTGTCATCCCTGGATCAGTAATGCTGACACGCACAGTACTCGAAGGATTTATAACAGAGTAGCAATCACACACTTATTACATCGAGTGTCTCAAAAGAGAACTAAGTATGATAAATATGGCTTAAGGCCATCTAAAAACGATAACAGCGGAAGACTTGGAAGATAAGTGAGTCCATCAACTCCAACGGCATCACTGAGTATAAGACCACGACCTAAGGCACCTTACTCGTCGTCTGAAAAGTCTGCAACATGAAACGTTGCAGCCCGAAAACGGGTCAGCACATGGAATATGCTGGCAATATAACACATAGAGAGTAATGAACAGAAGAAGGCTATACTACATGCATATTTGGCTGGTGTAAAGCTCTATGGTTGCAGTTTTTGCGAAAAGCCAAATTTTCCCTACTGCAAAGGAATAAAATTTTATTTAACTATCATGGTGGTTGTTGAACATTGAGATGGTTGACAGCATCTCAATCCCAATTGAGAACGTGATTAACCCAATCAAATTAACTTAAGTAACATGGTGATGAGATTCACATGATAATCCAAGAATTAGATACTCAAGATGTCCATAACCGGGGACACGGCTAATCATGATTAGTTTATACACTCTGCAGAGGTTTGTGCACTTTTCCCCACAAGACTCGATCTCCTCCGTTGGATTCTCGCACTACATGGTGTTTGAGAAACGGATGACCGAGACACAGTCTTTCAGAAGCATTAACTCTAACCCCGGGTAGACAGTACCAACCTACACCCCCTACATCTGCTAGCCTACCACTGGAAGAGGTCATGCAACCTACTCAACTATGCTAGAGCCCATAATAGCTTGCGGCTGCACACGGAAGTTTCTAGCATGAATAATCTTATGATCCCTTTGAGCCTGGGTGGCGGTCCGTAGGATAATCACACGGAACCCCGGGATTTCCAAAAATACAGGCAACACTGGATTCTCCAGGTGCCTCAATCCACCCAGAGGTGAGTTTAAGTTGCCACCTTAAGTTTAACCATTAATTAACAATCTCACAACTGTCATGGAAAGATCTCTCAAACCCAATCCACGTCTACAAGCATAGCATAGCAATATGAGCAAACGTAGAAGTAACTCCCAAAGGTTTGATAACAAAACAGGTAATAGGTACTACCTCATCTACTTCCCGATACCCACAATTTAATCAGATCCTAATCATGCAATGTCTGAGGATTGGTCTAATGCAATAAAAATGGGTAGTAAAGAGGTATGATCAAAGTGTTACTTGCCTTGCTGATGATCCGTGAAACCTAGAGATTCGAAGTAGCAAGCGGCGCACTCCGGGTACTCTATCGCAAACAAACAAGCATACAATAAGCACTCATCTAATGCACAGGTAAAACTCAAATAAAAGATCTAACCAGAAAGTTCAACTTAAGAACTCCGGTTTGCAAAAAGAATCAAATCAAACGAAGCAACGAAAGTCAAACGGCGAAAGAAACAAGCTTCATTTATTAATCTAGATCTAAGTCAAATTTTACAGTAGCAAAACTTGTTTGAGTTGGTTAAACGGAAAGAGAATTTCGAGACGAAACTCTAGGCGCTTGAATCGCCTGATTCCGATAAACGAGCGAAAAGTTATACTAGAACGAAAATCGGATCAGAAATCGCGATCTGGAATAATCGCGGAAAAATCCGAGAAAAAGAAAAACTGACGAACAGTTATCGAACGAACGTTCGTTAACTGTAACTAAATGATGAACGCGTTCGTTAAAACGAATGAACGAGCGAACGCTCGCTAAAAAGACTAAACCGAAAAAAACCAAACCGATCTATATATATATAAAATAAACCGGGGTTTCAAAAAAACTGCACGGTTTTCCGGCGAAAACCGGCGCGACGGCTACCTCGGGTCGGGCGGGATCCGGCGGGGTCGGGCGGCTCCGGCGGGGTTCGGGAGGCGGCGTGGGCGGCGGGGATGCGGGTCCGGGCGGCGGGTGGCGGCGGGGTCGACGGGAGGTGTCGGGCGGCGGCTTCCCGCGGCGACGGCGTTCGGCGACGGCGGCGGCGGTTGGTGGCGCGGGCGGCGGGGTCGGGTGGGGAACGAGGTGGCGGGGCGGGGTACTTATAGGTTCGGGGGGGGGGGGCGTCCGACTTGGAGAAGGGGGCGACCCCGGGCGGCGGTGTCGTCCCGGACTCCGGCGGGAGTCCGGCTCGGCCACGATTCGGGCGAGGTGGCGCGGCTAAGCCTTCGGCCCAGTTCGGTCCGCGGGCGATTTTTTTTAAATTACGCCGAACTAAAATAAATCCTACAAAAATAAATAAAATCTAAAAATGCCAAAACAAATTTTCACCATCTAATTAAAATAATTAGAACGCGATGAACATTTGATTTTAATATTTTTCCTCCAATATTTCAATTATTTTGGTGAAGTCATATTTTCTCCTCTCATATACTTTTATATGAAATATTTTTCGGAGTGAAAAAATAATTAAAACCAAAATCCTCGTTTCATAATTTGATGAAAATCAAATATGAAAACCGGGAAATCCCCAACTCTCTCCGAGGGTCCTTGAGCTGCTTAGGATTTCGAGGATTAGCCAAACTGCAATAAAATATGCTATGCAATGATGATCTAGTGTATAACATTCCAAATTGAAAATTTGGGATGTTACACTAATGCATAACCCCAAAATGATAGTGGTAAATCGGTAAGAGACATCATAGATCGCACCATATCTAATAAAGTAGGGTCACGATGATCGGACACACCATTATACTCTGGTGTTCTAGGTGGCGTTAGTTGCGAAACTATTCCGCATTGTTTCAAATGAAGACCAAACTCATAACTCAAATATTCACTTCCACGATCAGATCGTAGAAACTTTATTTTCTTGTTACGATGATTTTCCACTTCACTCTGAATTTTTTTGAACTTTTCAAATGTTTTCAGACTTATGTTTCATCAAGTAGATATACCCATATCTGCTCAAATCATCTGTGAAGGTCAGAAAACAACGATACCCGCCACGAGCATCAACACTCATCGGACCGCGCACATCAGTATGTATTATTTCCAATAAGTCAGTTGCTCGCTCCATTGTTCCGGAGAACGGAGTCTTAGTCATCTTGCCCATGAGGCTTGGTTTGCAAGCATCAAGTGATTCATAATCAAGTGATTCCAAAAGTCCATCAGCATGGAGTTTCTTCATGCGCTTTACACCAATATGACCTAAACAGCAGTGCCACATATAAGTTGCACTATCATTATTAACTTTGCATCTTTTGGCTTCAATATTATGAATATGTGTATCACTACGATCGAGATTCAACAAACCATTTATATTGAGTGTACGACCATAGAAGGTTTTATTCATGTAAATAGAACAACAATTATTCTTTAACTTAAATGAATAACCGTATTGCAATAAACATGATCCAATCATATTCATGCTCAACGCAAATACCAAATAACATTTAGGTTCAACACTAATCCCAAAGGTAAAGGGAGTGTGCGATGGTGATCTTATCAACCTTGGAGTCATTTCCAACTCACATCATCACCTCGCCCTTAACAAGTCTCTGTTTATTTTGCAACTCCCGTTTCGAGTTACTACTCTTAGCAACTGAACCAGTATCAAATACTGAGGGGTTGCTATAAACACTAGTAAAGCACACATCAATAACATGTATATCTAATATACCTTTGTTCACTTTGCCCTCCTTCTTATCTGCCAAGTATCTAGGGCAGTTCCACTTCCAGTGACCATTTCCTTTGCAATAGAAGCACTCAGTTTCAGGCTTGGGTCTATCTTTGGGCTTCTTCATGGGAGTGGCAACTTGCTTGCCATTCTTCTTGAAGTTCCCTTTCTTTCCCTTGCCCTTTTACTTTAAACTAGTGGTTTTTTCAACCATCAACATTTGATGCTTTTCTTGATTTCTAGCTTCGTTGATTTCAGCATCACGGAGAGCTCGGGAATCGTTTTCGTCATCCTTTGCATATTATAGTTCATCACGAAGTTCCAGTAACTTGGTGATAGTGACTAGAGAACTCTGACAATCACTATTTTATCTGGAAGATTAACTCCCACTTGATTCAAGCGATTGTAGTACTCAGACAATCTGAGCACATGCTCACTGGTTGAGCTATTCTCCTCCATCTTGTAGGCAATGTACTTGTCAGAGGTCTCATACCTCTCGACTCGGGCATGAGTCTGAAATACCAATTTCAACTCTTGGAACGTCTTATATGCTCCGTGGCGTTCAAAACATTTTTGAAGTCCCGGTTCTAAGCCGTAAAGCATGGTGCACTAAACTATCAAGTAGTTATCATACCAAGCTTGCCAAACGTTCACAACGTCTGCATCTGCTCCTGCAATAGGTCCGTCACCTAGCGATGCATCAAGGACATAATTCTTCTGTGCAGCAATGAGGACAATCCTCAGATCATGGACCTGGTCCGCATCATTGCTACTATCATCTTTCAACATAGTTTTTCTCTAGGAACATATCAAAAATAAACGGGGAGCTACATCGTGAGCTATTGATCTACAACATAGTTATGCAAATACTATCAGGACTAAGTTCATGATAAATTAAGTCCAATTAATCATATTACTTAAGAACTCCCACTTAGATAGACATCCCTCTAGTCATCTAAATGATCACGTGATCCATATCAACTAAAGCATGTCCGATCATCACGTGAGATGGAGTAGTTTTCAATGGTGAACATCACTATGTTGATCATATCTACTATATGATTCACGCTCGACCTTTCGGTCTCAGTGTTCCGAGGCCATATCTGCATATGCTAGGCTTGTCAAGTTTAATCCAAGTATTCTGCGTGTGCAAAACTGGCTTGCACCCGTTGTATGTGAACGTAGAGCTTATCACACCCGGTCATCACGTGGTGTCTCAGCACGAAGAACTGTCGCAACGATGCATACTCAGGGAGAACACTTATGCCTTGAAATTTTAGTAAGGAATCATCTTATATAGCTACCGTCGTACTGAGCAAAATAAGATGCATAAAAGATAAACATCATATGCAATCAAAATATGTGACATGATATGGCCATCATCATCTTGTGCCTTTGATCTCCATCTCCAAAGTACCATCATGATCTCCATTGTCACTGGCATGACACCATGATCTCCATCATCTTGATCTCTATCAACGTGTCGTCACATGGTCGTCTCGCCAACTATTGCTTTTTGCAACTATTGCTATCGCATAGCGATAAAGTAAAGCAATTACATGGTGCTTGCATCTTATGCAATAAAGAGACAACCATAAGGCTCCTGCCAGTTGCCGATAACTTTACAGAACATGATCATCTCATATAACAATTTATATCTCATCATGTCTTGACCATATCACATCACAACATGTCCTGCAAAAACAAGTTAGACGTCCTCTATTTTGTTGTTGCAAGTTTTACGTGGCTGCTACGGGCTGAGCAAGAACCGTTCTTATTACCTACGCATCAAAACCTCAATGATTTTTCGTCAAGTGTGTTGTTTTAACCTTCAACAAGGACCAGGCTTAGCCACACTCGATTCAACTAAAGTTGGAGAAACTGACACCCGCCAGCCACCTGTGTGCGAAGCACGTCGGTAGAACCAGTCTCGCGTAAGCGTACGCGTAATGTCGGTCCGGGCAGCTTCATCCAACAATAACGCCAAATCAAAGAATGACATGCTGGTAAGCAGTATGACTATTATCGCCCACAACTCATTTGTGTTCTACTCGTGCATATAACATCTACGCATAGACCTCGCTCGGATGCCACTGTTGGGGAATGCAGTAATTTCAAAAAAATTCCTACGCACACGCAAGATCTATCATGGTGATGCATAGCAACGAGAGGGGAGAGTGTAGTCCACGTACCCTCGTAGACCGTAAGCGGAAGCGTTATGACAACGTGGTTGATGTAGTCGTACGTCTTCACGATCCGACCGATCCTAGTACCGAAAGTACGGCACCTCCGTGATCTGCACATGTTCGGCTCGGTGACGTCCCACGAACTCTCGATCCAGCTGAGTGTCGAGGGAGAGCTTCGTCAGCACGACGGCGTGATGACGGTGATGATGAAGCTACCGGCGCAGGGCTTCTCCTAAGCACTGCAATGATATGACCGAGGTGGATTATGGTGGAGGGGGCACTGCACACGGCTAAGAGATCAATGATCAACTTGTGTGTCTATGGAGTGTCCCCTGCCCACGTATATAAAGGAGGGAGGAGGAGGAGGCCGGCCCTAGAGGGGGCGCACCAAATGTGGGGAGTCCTACTAGGACTCCCAAGTCCTAGTAGGATTCCCCTTTTCCTTTCCGGAGTAGGAGAGAAGAAAGAGGGAAAGAGAGAGGGAGTAGGAAAGGGCAAGGGGGGCGCCTCCCCCTTTCCCCTAGTCCAATTCGGACCCATGGGGGGGCGCCTCCTTCCCTTTGGCCTGCCTCCTCTATTCCCGTATGGCCCAATAAGGCCCAATACTTCTCCCGGCGAATTCCCGTAACTCTCCGGTACTCTGAAAAATACCCGAATCACTCGGAACCTTTCCGATGTCCGAATATAGCCTTCCAATATATCGATATTTACCTCACGACCATTTCGAGACTCCTCGTCATGTCCCCGGTCTCATCTGGGACTCCGAACAAACTTCGGTCATCAAATCACATAACTCATAATACAAATCATCATCGAACGTTAAGCGTGCGGACCCTACGGGTTCGAGAACTATGTAGACATGACCGAGACACATCTCCGGTCAATAACCAATAGCGGAACCTGGATGCTCATATTGGCTCCTACATATTCTATGAAGATCTTTATCGGTCAAATCGCATAACAACATACGCTGTTCCCTTTGTCATCGATATGTTACTTGCCCGAGATTCGATCGTCGGTATCCTCGTACCTAGTTCAATCTCATTACCGGCAAGTCTCTTTACTCGTTCTATAATGCATCATCCCGCAACTAACTCATTAGTCATAATGCTTGCAAGGCTTATAGTGATGTGCATTACCGAGAGGGCCCAAAGATACCTCTCCGATACACGGAGTGACAAATCCTATTCTTGATCTATGCCAACTCAACAAACACCCATCGGAGACACCTGTAGAGCATCTTTATAATCACCCAGTTACGTTGTGACGTTTAATAGCACACAAGGTGTTCCTCCGGAATTCGGGAGTTGCATAATCTCATAGTCTGAGGAACATGTATAAGTCATGAAGAAAGCAGTAGCAATGAAACTTTAACGATCATAATGCTAAGCTAACGAATGGGTCTTGTCCATCACATCATTCTCCTAATGATGTGATCCCGTTCATCAAATGACAACACATGTCTATGGTTAGGAAACATAACCATCTTTGATAAACGAGCAAGTCAAGTAGAGGCATACTAGGGACACTTTGTTTTGTCTATGTATTCACACATGTACCAAGTTTCCGGTTAATACAATTCTAGCATGAATAATAAACATTTATCATGAAATAAGGAAATAAATAATAACTTTATTATTGCCTCTAGGGCATATTTCTTTCACACTAGTTTCAAGTAAAAGGGCAAGGGAAAGAAAGGGAACTTCAAGAAAAATGGCAAGCAAGTTGCCACTCCCATGAAGAAACCCAAAACTAGACCCAAGCCTGAAACTGAGTGCTTCTACTGCAAAGGAAAAGGTCACTGGAAGCGGAACTGCCCCAAATACTTAGCGGATAAGAAGGATGGCAAAGTGAACAAAAGTATATATGATATACATGTTATTGATGTGTACTTTACTAGTGTTCATAGTAGCCCCTGGGTATTTGATACTGGTTCAGTTGCTATGATTAGTAATTTGAAATAGGAGTTACAAAATGAACAAAGACTAATTGGGGGCAAGGTGACGATGTGTGTTGGAAGTGATTCCAAGGTTGATAAGATCACCATCACACACTCCCTTTTACCTTCGGGATTAGTGTTGAACCTAAAATAAATGTTATTTGGTGTTTGCCTTGAGCATAATATGATTGGATCATAATTATTGCAAAACGGTTATTCATTTAAGTCAAAGAATAATTGTTATTCTGTTTACATGAATAAAACCTTATGTGGTCATACACCCAAGGTGAATGGTTTATTGAATCTCGATCGTAGTGATACACACATTCATAAATATTGATGCCAAAATATGCAAAGTTGATAATGATAGTGCAACATAATTGTGGCACTGCCGTTTAGGTCATATTGGTGTAAAGCACGTGAAGAAACTCCATGCTGATGGGCTTTTGGAATCACTTGATTATGAATCACTTGATGCTTGCGAATCATGCCTCATGGGAACATGACTAAGACTCCGTTCTCCTGAACAATGGAGCGAGCAACTGACTTATTGGAAATAATACATACTGATGTATGCGATCCGATGAGTATTGAGGCTCGTGGTGGGTATCGTTATTTTCTGGCCTTCACAGATGATTTGAGCAGATATGGGTATATCTAATTGATGAAACATAAGTCTGAAACATTAGAAAAGTTCAAAGAATTTCAGAGTGAAGTGGAAAAACCATCGTAACAAGAAAATAAAGTTTCTATGATCTGATCGCAGAGACGAATATTTGAGTTATGAGTTTGGTCTTCATTTGAAATGATGTGGAATAGTTTCGCAACTCACGCCACCTGGAACACCACAACGTAATGGTGTGTCCGAACGTCACAACCGTACTTTATTAGATATGGTGCGATCTATGATGTCTCTTACCGATTTATCACTATCGTTTTGGGGTTATGCATTAGAGACAACTGCATTCACGTTAAATAGGGCACCGTCTAAATCCGTTGAGATGACACAATATGAACTGTGGTTTGGCAAGAAACCTAAGCTGTCGTTTCTTAAAGCTTGGGGCTGCGATGCTTATGTGAAAAAGCTTCAACCTGATAAGCTCGAACCCAAATCGGAGAAATGCGTCTTCATAGGATACCCAAAGGAAACTGTTGTGTACACCTTCTATCACAAATCCGAAGGCAAGATATTCGTTGCTAAGAATGGATCCTTTCTAGAGAAGGAGTTTCTCTCGAAAGAAGTGAGTGGGACGAAAGTAGAACTTGATGAGGTAATTGTACATGCTCCTGAATTGGAAAGTACTTCATCACGGATATCAGTTCTAGTGATGCCTACACCAATTAGTGAGGAAGTTAATGATGATGATCATGAAACTTCAGATCAAGTTACTACCGAACCTCGTAGGTCAAACAGAATATGTTCCGCACCAGAGTGGTACTGTAATCCTATTCTGGGAATCATGTTACTAGACCATGATGAACCTATGAACTATGAGGAAGCGATGATGAGCCGAGATTCCACGAAATGGTTTGAGGCCATGAAATCTGAGATGGGATCCATGTATGAGAACAAAGTATGGACTTTGATTGACTTGCCCGATGATCGGTGAGCCGTTGAGAATAAATGGATCTTCAAGAGGAAGACGAACGCTGATAGTAGTGTTACTGTCTACAAAGCTCGAATTGTCGCAAAAGGTTTTCGACAAGTTCAAGGTGTTGACTACGATGAGATTTTCTCACTCGTATCGATGCTTAGAGTCTGTCCGAATCATGTTAGTAATTGCCGCATTTTATGAAATTTAGCAAATGGATCTCAAAACTGCATTTTCCTTAATGGATATCTCAAAGAAGAGTTGTATATGATGCAACCAGAAGGTTTTGTCGATACTAAAGGTGCTAACAAAGTGTACAAGCTCCAGCGATCCATTTATGGACTGGTGCAAGCCTATCGGAGTTGGAATATACGCTTTGATAGTGTGATCAAAGCATATGGTTTTATACAGACTTGTGGTGAAGCCTGTATTTACAAGAAAGTGAGTGGGAGCACTACAGCCTTTCTGATAAGTATATGCGAATGACATATTGTTGATCGGAAATGATGTTGAATTTTCTAGAAAGCATAAAGGAGTGTTTGAAAGGAGTTTTTCAAAGAAAGACCTCGGTGAAGCTGCATACATATTAAGCATCAAGATCTATAGAGATAGATCAAGACGCTTGATAAGTTTTTTCAATGAATACATACCTTGACAAGATTTTGAAGTAGTTCAAAATGGAACAGTCAAAGAAGGAGTTCTTGCCTGTATTGCAAGGTGTAAAGTTGAGTAAGTCTCAAAACATGACCACGGCAGAAAATAGAAAGAGAATGAAACTCATTCCCTATGCCTCAGCCATAGGTTCTATAAAGTATGCTATGCTGTGTACCAAACCTTTTTGTGTACCTTGCCATGAGTTTGGCAAGGGGGTACGATATTGATCCAGGAGTGGATCACTTAACAGCGGTCAAAATTATCCTTAGAAGACTAAGGAGATATTTCTCGGTTATGGAGGTGATAAAGAGTTCGTCGTAAAGAGTTACGCCGATGCAAGCTTTTACACCGATCCAGATGAATCTGAGTCTCAATCTGGATACATATTGAAAGTGGGAGCAATTAGCTAGAGTAGCTCCATGCAGAGCATTGTAGATATAGAAAATTTCCAAAATACATACGGCTCTGAATATGACAGACCATTGAATAAGCTTCTCTCACAAGCAAAACATGATCACACCTTAGTACTCTTTGGGTGTTAATCACATAACGATGTGAACTAGATTATTGACTCTAGTAAAACCCTTTGGGTATTAGTCACATGGCGCTGTGAACTAATCACATGGTGATTTGAACTATTGGTGTTAATTCACATGGCGATGTGAACTAGATTATTGACTCTAGTGCAAGTGGGAGACTGAAGGAAATATGCCCTAGAGGCAATAATAAAGTTGTTATTTATATTTCCTTATGTCATGATAAATGTTTATTATTCATGCTAGAATTGTATTAACCGGTAACTTAGTACATGTGTGAATACATAGACAAACAGAGTGTCCCTAGTATGCCTCTACTTGACTAGCTCGTTAATCAAAGATGGTTATGTTTCCTGGCCATAGACATGTGTTGTCATTTGATGAACGGGATCACATAATTAGAGAATGATGTGATTGACAAGACCCATCCGTTAGCTTAGCATTATGATCGTTGAGTTTTTTTGCTATTGCTTTCTTCATGACTTATACATGTTCCTCTAACTATGAGGTTATGCAACTCCTGAATACCGGAGGAACACCTTGTGTGCTATCAAACGTCACAACGTAACTGGGAGATTATAAAGATGCTCTACAGGTGTTTGCGAAGGTGTTTATTGGGTTGGCATAGATCAAGATTAGGATTTGTCACTCCGTGTATCGGAGAGGTATCTCTGGGCCCTCTTGGTAATGCACATCACTATAAGCCTTGCAAGCAATGTGACTAATGAGTTAGTTGTGGGATGATGCATTACGGAATGAGTAAAGAGACTTGCCGGTAACGAGATTGAACTAGGTATGGTGATACCAACGATCAAATCTCGGGAAAGTAACATACTGATGACAAAGGGAACAACGTATGTTGTTATGCGGTTTGACCGATAAAGATCTTTGTATAATATGTAGGAGCCAATATGAGCATCCAGGTTCCGCTATTGGTTATTGACCAGAGATGAGTCTCGGTCATGTCTACATAGTTCTCGAACCCGTAGGGTCCGCACGCTTAACGTTCGATGACGATTTGTATTATGAGTTTAAGTGATTTTATGACCGAAGGTTGTTCGGAGTCCCGGATGAGATCACGGACGTGACGAGGAGTCTCGAAATGGTCAAGAGGTAAAGATTAATATATTGGAAGGCTATATTCGGACATCGGAAAGGTTCTGAGTGATTCGGGTATTTTTCGGAGTACCGGGGAGTTACGAGAATTCGCCGGGAGAAGTAATGGGCCTTATTGGGCTTTAGTGGAGAGAGGGGAGAAGGGCCAAGAGGTGGCGCGCGCCTCCCCCTTGCCCAAACCGAATTGGACAAGGGGTGAGGGTGTGATACGTCTCCGTCCTATCTACTTTTCCAAACACTTTTGCCCTTGTTTTGGACTCTAATTTGCATGATTTGAATGGAACTAACCTGGACTAACATTGTTTTCAGCAGAATTGCCATGGTGTTATCTTTGTGCAGAAACAAAAGTTTTCGGAATGACCTGTAACTTCACGGAGATTATTTTTGGAAATAATTAAAAATACTGGCGAAAGAATCAAGGCCAGGGGGCCCACACCCTGTCCACGAGGGTGGGAGGCGCGCCTGCCCCCCCCCCCCCCCGGGCGGGCCCCCTGCCTCATGGGCCCCCTGGAGCTTCACCGACCTCAACTCCAACTCCATATATTCGTATTCAGGGAGAAAAAAATCAAAGAGAAAGATTCATCGCATTTTACGATACGGAGCCGCCGCCAAGCCCTAAACTCTCTCGGAAGGGCTGATCTGGAGTCCGTTCGGGGCTCCGCAGAGGGGAATCCGTCGCCATCGTCATCATCAACCATCCTCCATCACCAATTTCATGATGCTCACCGCCGTGCGTGAGTAATTCCGTCATAGGCTTGCTGGACGGTGATGGGTTGGATGAGATTTATCATGTAATCGAGTTAGTTTTGTTAGGGTTTGATCCTTAGTATCCACTATGTTCTGAGATTGATGTTGCTATGACTTTGCTATGCTTAATGCTTGTCACTAGGGCCCGAGTGCCATGATTTCAGATCTGAACCTATTATGTTTTCATGAATATATGTGAGTTCTTGATCCTATCTTGCAAGTCTATAGTCACCTACTATGTGTTATGATCCGGCAACCCCGAAGTGACAATGATCGGGACCACTCCCGGTGATGAACGTAGTTTGAGGAGTTCATGTATTCACTATGTGTTAATGCTTTGATCTGGTACTCTATTAAAAGGAGGCCTTAATATCCCTTAGTTTCCAATAGGACCCCGCTGCCACGGGAGGGTAGGACAAAAGATGTCATGCAAGTTCTTTTTCATAAGCATGTATGACTATATTCGGAATACATGCCTACATTACATTGATGAATTGGAGCTAGTTCTGTGTCACCCTATGTTATGACTGTTACATGATGAACCGCATCCGGCATAATTCTCCATCACCGATCCAATGCCTACGAGCTTTTCACATATTGTTCTTCGCTTATTTACTTTTTCGTTGCTACTGTTACAATCACTACAAAACCCAAAAATATTACTTTTGCTACCGTTACCGTTACTATCATACTACTTTGCTACTAAATACTTTGCTGCAGATATTATGTTATCCAGGTGTGGTTGAATTGACAACTCAACTGCTAATACTTGAGAATATTCTTTGGCTCCCCTTGTGTCGAATCAATAAATTTGGGTTGAATACTCTACCCTCGAAAACTGTTGTGGTCCCCTATACTTGTGGGTTATCAAGACTATTTTCTGGCGCCGGTACCGGGGAGCATAGCTCTATTCTTTGAGTCACTTGGGATTTATATCTGCTGGTCACTATGAAGAACTTGAAAGACGCAAAAACAAAAATCTATCCCTCAACTACGAGGGGAGGTAAGGAACTGCCATCTAGCTCTGCACTTAATTCACCTTCTGTTTTGAGTAAGCTTGTGACACCTAAACCTGCTTCTGCTATTAATTCTGATATGTCGCATGTTATTGATGATGCCACTTCTGCTATGCATGATACTTATGATGAAACTACTTCTATGCTTGATACTACTGTGGCACTTGGTGAATTTCTTGATGAACAACTTGCTAGGGCTAGAGAGAACGAAATTATTGAAACTGATAGTATTGATGAAAGTGATGATGAAGATTCTCCCCCTAAATATGAATTGCCTGTTGTGTCTGAGGGCTATGTTATGGATGAAGAAACTGCTAGAGACTTTCTTGCTTGCAATGATAGGAGTGATCTTAAGAAATTATTAGCTAAGCTCAAAGAAAAACTTTGAATGCTAGAATGAAATATGATCCTGCTTATGCTACTTCACCTATCTTTGTTACTGATAAGGATTATGAATTCTCTGTTGATCCTGATATAATTACTTTGGTTGAATCTGATCCTTTTTATGGTTATGAATCTGAAACTGTTGTGGCACATCTTACTAAATTAAATGATATAGCAACCCTGTTCACTAATGATGAGAAAACTCGCTACTATTATATCCTTAAAATATTTCCGTTCTCATTAAAGGGTGATGCTAAGATATGGTTTAATTCTCTTGATCCTGGTTGTGTGCGTAGTCCCCAGGATATGATTTATTACTTCTCTGCTAAATATTTCCCTGCTCATAAGAAACAAGCTGCTTTAAGGGATATATATATATATATAATTTTGTGCAAATTGAAGAAGAGAGTCTCCCACAAGCTTGGGGGAGGCTTCTCCAATTACTTAATGCTGTGCCTAATCATCCTCTCAAGAAAAATGAAATACTTGATATCTTTTATAATGGACTAACCGATGCTTCCAGAGACCACCTGGATAGTTGTGTTGGTTGTGTTTTCAGGGAAAGAACAGTTGATCAAGCTGAAATTCTATTGAATAATATGTTGACTAATGAAAATGATTGGACACTTCCTGAACCAACTCCTAAGCCAACTCCGAAGAAAAGGGGTGTTCTATTTCTCAGTCCCGAAGATATGCAAGAGGCAAAGAAATCTATGAAAAAAAAGGTATAAAAGCTGAAGATGTTAAGAATTTACCTCCTATTGAAGAAATACATGGTCTTAATTTACCGCCTGTTGAAGAAACACATGGTCTTGATAACCCGACACAGGTAGTAAAGGGGCTGTTATTGATTGCAACAAAGGCAATGCCACTTTTCATGTTAATGGCAATGAGCATACGGTACACTTTCCGAGGAAACAACCTCAAGTCCACAATATAAATTCCATTGGAAAAATTCCATCGATTATTTTTGGAGGTTTTGAATTTCCTCTTCCTACTGTCAAGAAGAAATATGATATTCTTATTATTGGGGATGTGCATATCCCCGTTGAGGTAACATAGTGTTATTCGAAAATTCTCCGGTTTCATGCAATTCGGAATGAGTTTGTTAACAAGACCTGATCAACCTTGTTAGTGGATTCCTTTTGATGAGCATGAGATGGATGAAGTTAGAAAGCACAACTTTCTGTACCCTTCTTTTACTTTCTGTTATTTAGTTGAAATAAAGCAAAAAATAGTATATTCTGTCAGTTTTCTGAATTATCCGTGCAATAAAAAATACCCCGAAAATAAAAGTTCTCCAAATGCCCCGAAATTGAAATATGATTTTTTCTAGAATATTTGAGAATATCTGGCACTGAGAACACAACAGGGGGATTAAGCACCTGGCCACGAGGATCCAGGGCGCGCCCACCCCTACAGGGCGCCCCCTGCCTCGTGGGCCCATGGTGGCTCCCCTCCACTTATTCCTGCACCCACACACTCCTCCTCCCTCCGAAAAAAATCACCAACCAGCTCAAGCACGAGTTCTAGCTCATTTTGCTGCAATTTTCGATCTCCTTGCTCAAAGCACCTCTCACAAAACTGCTTTGGGGGATTGCTCCTTGGTATGTGACTCCTCCAATGGTCCAATTAGTTTCTGCTTTAGTTCTTTATTCATTGCAAATTTATGCTGCCTAGGTGACCATGTTCTTGAGGTTGCATGTCAAATTTATATGGTTCCAAGTAGTTCTAATGCATGATTTAGTCTCTAGTCACTTGTGGGAGTAGTTGCTATCAGTTTTGTTGAGTTTGGTTCACTTTTATTAGAAGTTACTAAAAATTTCAGAAATTTTCATAAAATGATGAAGAGATTTTTGAGGGGCTCTTCGAGCCAAATCTCGAAGGATAAGAAAAGTGAAGAAGAAGAGAGGCCCAAATATAATCTGCCTCGCACCATGGAGGTTCGGTCGTGTGAATGGCCTTGCGATGATTTCTTGAGAGCAGCCGGGATTTATGATGATTTTTATGAATTGGTTGAGAATGCAGACCTCACCGACTTCCTCCACGACCAGATTGAACAGTATCTCTTACTCACTAATACTTTTGTGCAAAAGTTCTTCTATTATCCTAAGGAATCACCTCCTTCAGTAGAGTTTCATTTATATGATGTGGTTAAGAAGATGTCACTATATGAATTTTGCAGGGTTTGCAAAATACCTTTCGAGGGTAGCCTAAAGGAACCACATTGTAGAGATGTGGATGGGTTTATTGATACTATTACTGTAGGGAAACTAGGAAGGTTTCCGATGCAAGAATCACTAGCATACATTATCCTGTTTTACGCTACTTTGCAATATTTTCTAGTCGTTGCTTAATTGGTCACGGAAACTGTGGAAACCTTAGTGTTCCCGATATTATTATTTTGTTCCATGCTTTATTCCGTGATGACTCTGTTAGTATGGGCGCTATTATTGCCAAACGGTTAAGTCTGAACCGTACAAAGGGCCCCATCTTTGGAGGTGTCTATGCTTCACGCCTTGCTAAACATTTTGAAATACCTATTAGGCATTCTGAGAAAGAAGAAACATTGTTGCCTACTGTTCTTCTAGATTACAAGAGTATGGTTGCACATGATTTCATTGTTAAGAACAGGAGAAAGGAGTTTAACTATAGACTGTTATTTGATAAAAATCACCCTGAGACTATTACCTTGCCTGCTCCTTCCTTGTTTGATTTATCTGCAGGCAAGTACCTTGTTCCCTTGGAGACCATTCACGCCTACCGGAACCCCACATTAGCTACAGAGCCAGAGCCGGAACCACAATTTGATCCTTCACGACAGTCTGTTTATCAGTGGAATCCGGAGGAGATTGCCAGCCAGTGGCAACCCGAGGCTTCATCTCAGTACGACCCCAGTTACAACTTTGGATATCCGCCAGGCCAGCCGTGGCATTAGACCAACTTAGGTCAAAAGCCTAAGCTTGGGGGAGTACGTATTTCTCACCGACATTACATTTATGTTCACACGCTCATGCTAGATGTCGGTGCTCATACTCTTTCATTGTATTATCCATGCTAGTTTATTTTCCTTTTGGGCTTTCTTCTTGTGTGTTTGAAAAACCTTAAGAAAACCAAAAAATTAGTATTAGCTTTTAGCTAGCTTATTTTCTTGCTGTAGTAGTAATAATTAAAAGAAAAACCAAAAATATTTCCTGTTCTTCTTTTGCTGTTGGGAGCTTTCCCGTGTAAATAGTTTTTATTTCTTTTCTTTGGGGGTCGATAGGAGAAGACCATAATGAAATTGTTGAAGTGGCTCTTATATGCATTATTGTTGATTTAACCAAGAGCCCATATTGCCTTTTCTTCTCCTGTTTATTGAATGCCTGCAGATTCCAGCTTAGTCCAATGCACATGCACTATTATTATTATTCACACCATTCGGTCGTGCAAGTGAAAGGCAATTATGACGATATATGATGGACTGATTGAGATGAGAGAAGCTGGTATGAACTCGACCTCTCTTGTTTTTGTAAATATGATTAGTTCATCGTTCCTGATTCAGCCTATTATGTATAAACATGGTTGCAATGACAATTAGAGATTATAGTTACTTATGCCATGCTTAATTAGCTAGGAGTTTATAATGGTTTACCTTGCGTGCCAACATGCTATTAAAATGGTTGTGATGTGGTATGATAGGGTGGTATCCTCCTTTGAATGATTCGAGTGACTTGACTTGCCACATGTTCACGCATGTAGTTGAAACAAAATCAACATAGCCTTCATGATATTTATGTTCATGGTGGATTATATCCTACTCATGCTTGTACTCAATGTTTATTAATTTTAATGCATGTTCATGACTGTTGTCGCTCTCTAGTTGGTCGCTTCCCAGTCTTTTGCTAGCCTTCATTTGTACTAAGCGGGAATACTGCTTGTGCATCCAATCCCTTGAACCCCAAAGTTATTCCATATGAGTCCACTATACCTTCCTATATGCGGTATCTACATGCCGTTCCAAGTAAATTTGTATGTGCCAAACTCTAAACCTTCAAATAAAATTCTGTTTCGTATGCTCGAATAGCTCGTGTATCAACTAGGGCTGTCTGTATCTTCCATGTTAGGCGGGTTATTCTCAAGAAGATTGGACTCCGCTCCTCACTCACGAGAAAATGGCTGGTCACCGGGATGCCCAGTCCCATGCTTTATGCAAATCAAATCAAAATAATTGCAAACAAAACTCCCCCGGGACTCTTGTTAGTTGGAGGCACTCGTTGTTTCGAGCAAGCCATGGATTGATGCTTGTTGGTGGAGGGGGAGTATAAACTTTACCATTCTGTTTGGGAACCGCCTATAATGTGTGTAGCATGGAAGATATCGCCATCTCTCGGTTGTTATGTTGACAATGAAAGTATGCCACTCAAAATATTATTTATCTCTATTTCAAAACCGAGCTCTAGCACCTCTACAAATCCCTGTTTCCCTCTGCGAAGGGCCTATCTATTTACTTTTATGTTGAGTCATCACCCTCTTATTAAAAAGCACCAGCTGGAGAGCACCGCTGTCATTTGCATTCATTACTGTTAATTTATATTGGGTATGACTATGATTGGATCTCTTTTACCATGAATTACAATGTCTAGTCAGTCCTTGATCTTTAAAGGTGCTCTACATTTATGTTTTGCGGTCTGAGAAAGGGCTAGCGAGATACCATCTTGTTATATCATATTATGATTGTTTTGAGAAAGTGTTGTCATCCGAGATTTATTATTATTGCTCGCTAGTTGATTATGTCATTGATATGAGTAAACATGAGACCTAAATGTTATTGTGAATATGGTTAGTTCATAATCCTTGCTGAAAACTTGAATGCTGGCTTTACATATTTACAACAATAAGAACAAACAGAGTTTGTAAAAGTTTTTCTTTATCACTTTCAGTTTATCAACTGAATTGCTTGAGGACAAGCAAAGGTTTAAGCTTGGGGAAGTTGATACGTCTCCGTCGTATCTACTTTTGCAAACACTTTTGCCCTTGTTTTGGACTCTAATTTGCATGATTTGAATGGAACTAACCCGGACTGACGCTGTTTTCAGCAGAATTGCCATGGTGTTATCTTTGTGCAGAAACAAAAGTTCTCAGAATGACCTGAAACTTCACGGAGATTATTTTTGGAAATAATTAAAAATACTGGCGAAAGAATCAAGGCCAGGGGGCCCACACCCTGTCCACGAGGGTGGGAGGCGCGCCCCCTGCCTCGTGGGCCCCCTGGAGCTCCACCGACCTCAACTCCAACTCCATATATTCGTGTTCGGGGAGAAAAAAATCAGAGAGAAAGATTCATCGCGTTTTACGATACGGAGCCGCCGCCAAGCCCTAAACTCTCTCGGGAGGGCTGATCTGGAGTCCGTTCGGGGCTCCGCAGAGGGGAATCCGTCGCCATCGTCATCATCAACCATCCTCCATCACCAATTTCATGATGCTCACCGTCGTGCGTGAGTAATTCCATCGTAGGCTTGCTGGACGGTGATGGGTTGGATGAGATTTATCATGTAATCGAGTTAGTTTTGTTAGGGTTTGATCCCTAGTATCCACTATGTTCTGTGATTGATGTTGCTATGACTTTGCTATGCTTAATGCTTGTCACTAGGGCCCGAGTGCCATGATTTCAGATCTGAACCTATTATGTTTTCATGAATATATGTGAGTTCTTGATCCTATCTTGCAAGTCTATAGTCACCTACTATGTGTTATGATCCGGCAACCCCGAAGTGACAATAATCGGGACCACTCCCGGTGATGACCGTAGTTTGAGGAGTTCATGTATTCACTATGTGTTAATGCTTTGGTCCAGTACTCTATTAAAATGAGGCCTTCATATCCCTTACTTTCCAATAGAACCCCGCTGCCACGGGAGGGTAGGACAAAAGATGTCATGCAAGTTCTTTTTCATAAGCACGTATGACTATATTCGGAATACATGCCTACATTATATTGATGAATTGGAGCTAGTTCTGTGTCACCCTATGTTATGACTGTTACATGATGAACCGCATCTGGCATAATTCTCCATCACCGATCCAATGCCTACGAGCTTTTCACATATTGTTCTTCGCTTATTTACTTTACCGTTGCTACTGTTACAATCACTACAAAACCCAAAAATATTACTTTTGCTACCGTTACCGTTACTATCATACTACTTTGCTACTAAATACTTTGCTGCAGATATTAAGTTATCCAGGTGTGGTTGAATTGACAACTCAACTGCTAATACTTGAGAATATTCTTTGGCTTCCCTTGTGTAGAATCAATAAATTTGGGTTGAATACTCTACCCTCGAAAACTGTTGCGATCCCCTATACTTGTGGGTTATCAGGGTGCGGCCCCCCTTTCCTTCTCCCTCTCCCTCTCCCTCTCTTTCCTTCTCTCCTACTCCGAATAGGAAAGGGAATCCTACTAGGACTTGGGAGTCCTAGTAGGACTCCCTATGCTTGGCGCGCCGCCTAGGCCGGCCGCCTCCTCCCTCCCTCCTTTATATACGGGGGAGGGGAGCACCCCAAAGGCACTCAAGATTTGTCTTAGCCGTGTGCGGTGCCCCCCTCCACAGTTACACACCTCGGTCATATCGTCGTAGTGCTCAGGCGAAGCCCTGTGCCGGTAACTTCATCATCACCGTCACCACGCCGTCGTGCTGACGAAACTCTCCCTCGACCTCAGCTGGATCTAGAGTTCGTGGGACGTCACCGAGCTGAACGTGTGTAGATCGCGGAGGTGCCGTACCTTCGGTGCTAGGATCGTTCGGATCGTGAAGACGTACGACTACATCAACCGTGTTGTCATAACGCTTCCGCTTTCGGTCTACGAGGATACGTAGACAACACTCTCCCCTCTCGTTGCTATGCATCACCTAGATAGATCTTGCGTGATCGTAGGATTTTTTTTAAAATTAGTGTGTTCCCCAACACTCTGCTGCCAACGTAGAACCGTAGAAGCCTCTCTTGCCGAAAGCAGCACTGGCAGGCTGTATATCTTTGTATTTATTTACTTATACGAGCTCAAAGGCTCTCTAGAGCTCAGCGTAATGGCTCTCGGAAAGAAACGCATTGGCTCTGGCCATTATAGTACCAGGCAACAGAACAAGCTTCTGAAGCTGAACTGATGCATTGTTTAACTCATCCTGAACCTTTGTACTGTTTCTTCGTGATTCAAGTGGAAGCAGCAATGATGGCCGCACCTAGACATGAATCTTTTTATCTTATATTGTATTACATTTAATTGGATATCGATTAAGTTGTGGGTTTATGTGCCCACAATTTACATAATTTCCTGAAGTATCGTAAGGATAGCACTGGTTAGTTGTTGCCTGTCATGCTTTACTAACATATGTGTCACTTGACTACAATTAATAACTGAACCAATTCCAGTCAAAACTATTTATTTACAAGATTTATATTGTAACTCATTTTTCACCAGTCCTCTATACTTACTAAACAGTATGGGTTTACCCCCATTCTCATATTTGTTGTATGTAGGCATCAATACTAAAAATATGGTTTTACCCTATTTTCAGTATTCATTCTTTTCTGCAGCACACCAACTAATTTACATGGACATCTTACATTTTTCTCCCAGTGTTTGATTTTGAAAGCTTACTTTTCTCTCCCAGTTTATATTTCTGAGAGGAAAAAACTTACTTTATGAATCAAAATTTGTATGCGCGGTCTACCTGGTTTTATACTACAATCACTGTACCTTTTCTTCTTTGTGTGATGTGTTCCCATCTCACTTGCTATGTTTCTCTGTGTTGTATATTAGTTTTTCCTTTGAATGTTATGAGACACTGACCAGTCTAAAGATCAGTGAAATGTGTCTAATTTTGCCTGGCTTCTGGCTGAGAAAATGTTTTTCAATTGCTATGTCATGAATGCAAGTTAGTCACCAGTCAGACAAAAAAAAACTGCAACAGATGGTCGTACCTATTGGTATTTCTTCCTATACATAAACATTGGTATTTCCACTTTTATACACAAACATTATCTCGATGTATAGCTGAAGTATATATGGTCATAAATGACTGATTCAGGCATAGGTTCATGCACATTATTTGCGCCATGTATGAACTCTATCATGTTAACTACTAATATGGCACTCCCTCGGCTAATGGTGCCTTTATATACTGAAACTAACAGAAGGAAGTTATCATTGTAGCATGCTCTTTGTTTTATAGAACGGCATGGCGAGAATAATGAGTCTTATTGGAGAGGTCGCAATGTGTATTTCTCTATGTCTCTTTCCCGTTTATCTTTCTACATACAGGGTTCTCTTACCTTAAACCAGTAACATTTGTTGTAAATGGACACATCGTATCGATAAGCATTAGGCGCGGCGTGCCGCCGCACGGGCTAAGCTAGTACCATCTAGCCAAGCGTAAGTTTCTGACAAATGATGGTCTCTGATCTATATTAGTTGTCGCTCAAACGGATGTATATAGTATATCGCTCAAACGGATGTATCTAGCAGACGCTAAAACGGATGTATCTAGACGTATTTCTGTGCTAGATACATCCTTTTGAGCGACAACTAATATACGAGTTTTTATTTTTGCACATTTTACTTTTGTCTAAACAACCAACGGTTGAAAATGTGAACCGGTGGTCCGACCGGTTAAAACCAAAAACGGGTCACCAGTGCGGTTTTTCAAACAATGCCTACACTGGACATATCATCGGAAATCTTTGGTAGCCGCGTTGCCCGACTTTGTTAGTGCGCGTGAAGCCATCCACACGAGCCGCTTGTGGCGAGAGACAGAGAGTCAAGAATGGTTGTCCTGTGAAACGATAACGAAGACTCTCGCGTCCTCTCACCTACACTGAACTCTGAACTCTGAACAACAGGAGATGGCGACGTCGTCCCCGCCGCCGCCCCGCGTGTGCGTCACCGGCGGCAACGGGTTCATAGGCTCGTGGCTCGTCAAGCTGCTCCTCTCCCGCGGCTACGCCGTCCACGCCACCGTCCGCGACCCACGTATGCAATGCAACCACCACCAACAGCTGCCCTGACGACACCGCTCAATTTCTGCATCTTGTTAATCTTCCGGGTCGATGCGTGGTTTCTCTTGCAGGTGATCCGAAGAACGCGTTCCTGGCGGAACTGGACGGAGCCCCGGCGAACCTGCGGCTGTTCAAGGCGGACATGCTCGACTACGAGACGGTGGCGGCCGCGTTCGCCGGCTGCGAGGGCGTCTTCCATGTTGCCACTCCAGTGCCCGATCAAAAGATGGTTGACCCACAGGCAAGTGCAAATTCGCTTAACTGCAACTATTCCAAAATTATTCAAGCTATACCTGAAAAAAAAATTACTACTAACTGTTAGTATTATTCAAGCTAGATCTGAAAAAAATACTGACTGTTAGTTTGGGATGGAATTGAAGAAGTGCAAGAGAAGAGGAATGTGTTTTGGATGAGCTCAGAGTTTGACTGCGAGTGCTACTGGTCACTGATGTCAAGATGCTTTTCTTCTCAGTTTTGATTCTTTTCAATAGAAAGATCAATAAAATCTTCATTCAGAAAACTCTCTGCTTCTATAGTAAACCCTTCTGCTGTTATTACTGATAATAAACTTGAAAATTTGTGCAGAAAGAGATGATGGAACCTGCTGTCAAGGGCACCATGAATGTGCTCAAGGCTTGCTCAGCTACGAAAGTTCATAAACTCATCGTGGTCTCGTCCATCGCCACTAATTGCTTCAACCCGGATTGGCCTCGAGATAAAATCAAAGATGAGAGCTGTTGGTCAGACAAGGAGTTCTGCAGACAGACTGAGGTCAGCGCTCAGCAATTAATCATTGATGGTGAATTAATAAATGCACCAAGTGCATGCCCCAGGATTAAAATCTGCCACCGAAATCTTGAAATTATTCATGTTTGTGTTGGCAGAACTGGTATTCTCTTGCAAAGACTGAAGCCGAGGAGATGGCCCTGGAATACGGAGAGAAGAACGGGCTGCACGTCGTCACATTTTGCCCTGGTCTGGTTTTCGGCCCTCTGTTGAAGCATGTGGCGGTCAATACCAGCAGCAAGGTCCTCGTCTACATGATAAAAGGTTCCACTCCTCAGCTCATGCATCACAAGGATACATAATCATTTTGTACATTGCACATCACATATGGTTAGAGGTTAGTACTATTGGAAACCAAAGCCGGTTGTTTTCCTTCCATTTTGCTGTTGTTGTTGTCGTCGAAGTGCAGCAGAGCGATGAAGTTCAGAACAAAAATTGACGCCGGAGGAGCTCCTCGGCTTTTATATTAAGAGTGTATTAAGACAGCCTCGGTTTTAATGAAGTTCAGAAAATGACCTTTTAAAGTACACATCCTTGTGCGTAAATGTAATTCCATCATATGTCCGATCGCAGGAGGCCCCGACACGATGAACAACAAGTTCTTTCCCATAGTAGACGTTCGTGATATCGCCGACGCATTGCTCCTGTTGTACAACAAGGCAGGGCAGTCTGAGAGATACATATGCTCACTGGACCAAATGGACCTAAAGGATTTGCTCGCAATCCTGAAGAGCATGTACCCTAGCTACACTTATGTAGACAAGTAAGTGTCATAGCATCAAGACTATCGACACCATGTCATAGCTTGATTATCAAATACGAAGGATTTTCATTACGAAATTTTGGGTTGGCAGGATGGTTGATGTGGATTTTAGCGTTGGAGTCACTTCGGAAAAGCTGAAGAATTTAGGGTGGAAACCAAGGAAGTTGGAGGAGACACTCGCAGATAGTATCGAATCCTACGAAAAAGCAGGGCTTCTTGGGGTTTCAGATGACGAACCATGCCGGCTTCCATTCATCTATCGAATGCCGCCTATCCAGGAATGAGAATGATCCCATTATTGTGCCATTGATTCTGCATTTGGCCTGAAACATCGTGAAATGTGTTTCGCAAAAATAAGCAAGGGTTAGGTCTCTATTTCTCGACTCCTCCACTAGTCCATTCAGGATGGATGCCAATGCAAATATTGTGCATTTGTGCTCACTTTCGTCAAGAGAAAGCGAGACTCGGGAGGAGTACTCTCAAAGCAGTGACTCCAGATTTATGAGCATACCGTCTGGTCCAAGTGCTGATATGAAAGTCTAGTAATGAGAAATAGTAGAGAGATATTGTTTCTTAATTTTGATATGGCTCTTATGTCAAACTCAAGAGAAGGTTATTTTTTTCTCTGTCGGAAAACAATCCAGCTTCTTTACAATACTAAGATAAAGAGAGTTATATATCTTATTAAACACAATAAGTTTTAGATTATTAACGAGCATCTCTTCCCGTCGAGTAGATTGCATAAAACCACCACTTTGAGGGCTAGGTTTGCGAAAAACACTAGGATACAGATTCTCTGCAGAAAGCACCACGTCTTGCGTAATTCTTTTGCAAAAACCACTGATCGGCGGATCGGGCCGCTTTAAGTGAGTTTACGACAGATGGGGCCCGTTTTTCGCCTACGTGGCACTCCAGGCCGTCCCGACAGCCGTTAGACGGCGAGACGGCACCGTTCGGTCCTAGCAGTCAAAAGTGTGAACCGTTACTCCTTATCCAGTCTTCTCGCTCGCTCATCTCTCGCTCTCGCTCTGTTCTTGGTCGCCGCATCCGTCGCCGCCGCGCCGCCGCAGTGCCATGGTGTCGTGGAGTGATGGGTCGGATAGCAGCGAGCACACCGTGGAGCACATGAGCTCAGCTTTCGACGACGGCACCATTAAGGTCAGTTCTCAGAGTTAGGGTTAGGGTTTGATATTTGGGGATTTCTTGAATGAGCTTCTTTTCAAATTATGGACCAAATCTCGGTCATTCCTTTGCACTCCAGGTTCCTGCTAGCACCGAAGACTCAGATTTCGAGGGCCCTGAGACAGATATGTATGTTTTGTGCCATGGACACGGGAAGGCAGCAGAGAGGCGTGTTTCTTTTGAAGGGATTCACACTGGCAGGAGGTTCCTTTGTTGTGCAGAGAAGGTATGGTTCCAACTTCACTAATTGTATTATATTGTGAAGTTTGGACAGTGGATTCATTAATTGTTTACTATGGCAGCATTGTTTAGTCTGGATCTGGCAACATTGTTTAGTTAGGTCATTTTGTTGACTCTGCCATGTTAGCTTATTTTAAGACAGAAGATGCATGGGTTAGCACACCATCATTGTTTACTTAGTAGTTGTTTACTTTAGAGCAAATCATTGTTTACTTTAGGACATGTTTAAATATTCTATCTTGAGCTTGAGCTTGCATGATCTGAATTTTAGTATAAAGTAATCTAGCCCATCATTGCAAGCAAGTCACTGTTATGTAATTCTTTATGTTAATATTGTTTTTTCAGGAAGGTAAAAACTATGGACTAGTAGAATGGATTGATCCATCTTGGCCCAATACCCTTGGGAATGCACTATCCAAGTTATGGTTTATGTATGAACAGAGTAAGAGAGACATGAATGAGGACAGTCTGATGCATTCATTTGCTATTCATGACCTGACACAAGAGAAAAAGAAACTCCAGGCCAGCTATGAGAAGTTGGTTGAAGATGTCAATGCACTTATGGATGCCCAGGAGCAGAGGGCAGTGATAGAAAGGAAAGATGATGAAACCACCAAGTTGCAGGAGAAGTATGACACTGTTAAGAACCTAGCAGCTGCTCAAGCTAGTGTCATTAGGAACATGAAGTTGAAGCTAGCTGAAGAGAGGAAGAATCTGCAGATCCACATTGACGAGCTCAAGAAGCCAGTTGAAGAGAGCAATGTGAAGCTGGAGGGGATCAAGGCCATCATAAATGGATAAGCAGGTGGTTGTGGAAGAGAAGAATGGGCAATATCATTTGGCATTTGCTGACCTTTTGCAGGGTGTGGTTTGGCATTTGCTGTAATGATAGTAATTTAAATTCTATTAACTATGAGTACTCCTGAACTATGGATATGTAATGTACTAATCTAGTACTATGATTATGTATGGATTTGAACTAGTCCTGAATGTGGTGGTATTTAGAGTTGGTTAATCTTATCTTAAGTAAGATGTTTGCAATTGATGATTGTGATCTTAAGTATGTTTCTGTTCAACTGATGATTGTGAGCTTAAGTAGAGTCAATTTGTGGTTTTTGGCTTTTTGTCGACGCTGAGGCATCAAGTAGGGTCAATTAGGGTTTTTGGCTTTTTGTCGATACCGAGGCATCAAGGAGGGCAAGTGAGGGTTTTTTGGTTTTTTGTCGACACCGAGGCATCAAGTAGGGTCAATTAGGGTTTTTGGCTTTTTGTCGATGCCTCGGCATCAAGTAGAGCAAGTGAGGGTTTTTTTGGCTTTTTCTCGATGCCTAGGCATCAAGTAGAGCAAGTGAGGGTTTTTTGGCTTTTTATCGACGCTGAGGCATCAAGTAGGGTCAATTAGGGTTTTTGGCTTTTTGTCGACGTCGAGGCATCAAGTAGGGCAAGTGAGGGTCTTTTGGCTTTTTGTCGATGCCTCGGCATCAAGTAGGGCAAGTGAGGGTTTTTTGGCTTATTATCGACGCCGAGGCATCAAGTAGGGCAAGTGAGGGGTTTTTGGCTTTTTATCGACACTGAGGCATCAAGTAGGGCAAGTGAGGGGTCTTTGGCTTTTTATCGATGCCGAGGCATCAAGTAGGGCAAGTGAGGGTTTTTTGGCTTTTTATCGACGCCGAGGCATCAAGTAGGGTCAATTAGGGGTCTTTGGCTTTTTATCGACGTCGAGGCATCAAGTAGGGCAAGTGAGGGGTTTTTGGCTTTTTGTCGACGCCGAGGCATCAAGTAGGGTCAATTAGGGTTTTTTGGCTCTTTGTCGACGCCGAGGCATCAAGTAGGGCAAGTGAGCGGTTTTTGGTTTTTTATCGACACCAAGGCATCTAGTAGGGTCAATTAGGGTTTTTTGGCTTTTTGTTGACACTGAGGCATCAAGTAGGGTCAATTTGGTTTTTTAGCACAACATTATCATCACAAGAGTAGCACCATCACCATCATCACAAGAGTATCACAGTACTACTAGAATGCCATAGTTTGACACAAGGTTTAAAACTGGAGTAGCACTACACCAATTGATCATCATAGTTGATCATCACAGGACTACTAGAATGCCAAAGTTTCACAGAAGGATCATAACTGGATTAGCACTACATTAATTGATCATCACTTGATCATTACAGTACCAACACAACATAGTTTGACACAACACAACCAAAATGCCATAGTTTGATACAGCATCAAGACAACATAGTCACCATTCTGCACCAGAGGAAGTCAAGTATCCCTTCGTTCTGTTGTTGGGCTTCCTGACTCTCTGGGAGCCATCAGTTGGTCTTGGAGGCATGAAAGCTAACCTTGGTTCCTTTGCAGCAGCTGATGAAGATCTAGTTGCTGGTGCCTTACCCTTGGGAGCAGCTGGTGCCTTACTCTTGGGAGCAACTGATGAAGATTTAGTGGATGGTGCCTTACCCTTGGGAGCAGCTAGTGCACTAGCAACAGCTGATCTAGTTGGCCTCCTAGCTGGTGTGGTATTAGTAGCAGCACCTGATGCAGCAACAGATGTTGCCCTCCTTGCAACAGATGTTTCCCTCCTTGCTGGAGCTGGTCTACTGGCAGCAGATGTTGCCCTCCTTGATGATCCACCAGCAGTGGCAGTAGCAGAGGCTGCAGTCCTTGCAGGTGCTGGTGTAGTTCTACTATCAGGTGGATAAGAGCTGGTGCTTGGCTACAATGAAAGAAGTAGTTTAATATTAGTAAGTAACAAAGTACCAAGAAATTTAGTCCTACTATTAGCAGAGTGGTTACCTGATGTTTGTTCTTTCTCATAGCCAGTGCAGGCTTCAGAGCATCATGGCAATTGGTGTACCTTTGGCCCACCTTATTACAGTTCGAGCAGGTAATTGAGGCCATCCTTGAAGTGTCTTTGTGAGATGGCTTCTCAAATTGGCCCTTTCTCCTCTTAGTCTGTGCTTTGCCCTTGTGTTCTTTGAAAATAGGAGGCTCAGTGTCCAAACTATCTGTCCTGGGCCACATGTCAGGGCAGGTACATGATATATTATAGGACTGTAAGCTGCCAGGTACATAGGTTTTTTGAAGAAATCGTGAACAAAGTCCTCTAGCTGAAGCTTAGCCTTGTGTATAGCAAAAACAACATGATTGCAAGGAACTACTGTCATATCCCACTTCTTACACCCACAATCCCTATGTGCTAGGTTAACAGCATATGTTCTCTCCCCACTAGTAACTTGGTAAAGGTTGGGGCCAGCCATCATTGATTGGCAGTTTCTAGACCACTTCTTTGGTTCCTCCAATTTCTCTCCATATGTTGGACAAATCTCCCATCTGACAGTCTGAGTCTTGGTTCTATTTGCATTAAACTTGACCATTAACTTTGTTCTAATTCCATCAACCATGGTCCTTATTGGCTTAGCCCTGACATCTAGAACCCACTTGTTGAAAACCTCACTTAAGTTGTTAACTACTAAATCTATTTTGGAATTTGTGTCCATGGCATGTCTGGCCCAAGTGTGCTTTGGGATTTTACTAAGCCAAGCCCATGCTGCCTCACACTCTCTCTTCAACTCATCATTGCAACATTAAAACCATATTCAGTGTATGAGTAACTTGCTTCATCCATGTATTTCTTTAATTCTGGCCCTCTAAACCCAGCATTTTGAAAGTTCTGGTAAATATGTCTAAGGCAAAACCTTTGTGGACAATTGGGAAAGACTCTGTTTATGGCTTTAAGCAGGCCCTGTGTGAAATTAACTACAACTTACTGACCAACTTAGTGACTACACCTAAATGCAAGTAACTACTAGAAAGAGCTAAATGAAAACTAAATGATTGTGTACAGAAAGTAACTACACCTAAATGCAAGTAACTACTAGAAATAACTAAATGAAAACTAGCACAAGTGGATCTCATTACCTTCTGCCTATCAAAAATGATTGTGTAGTTACCAAACTTCCCAGATTGGCCACCTAGTGCTACCCTCAGCTGATACAGAAACCAAGTCCAGGAATATGTGTCCTCCTTATCAACAATTCCAAAAGCAATGGGAAATATATTATTGTTCCCATCTCTTCCAGTAGCAGCAATAATTTGTTGACCAGTAGTGAGCTTTATGAAGCATCCATCTAGACCTATAACAATGTAACAAGCCAGCAGGAACTAGTTGAAAACACACATTAGGCAAAATCATCCATCAATACCAAGGAATTACCTATGAATGGTCTGCAGCCACTGAGAAACCCTTCTTTGCATCCATTTAGGCAAAAGAATAATGCATGAAACCTAGGGTTTTTGCTTGGATGCTCCCTCAGATATCTTGTTGTCACTATACACCTTGAACCTGGATTAGTATCTAGCACAGCCTGCAAATAATCCCTAATCCTGGTGTACTGGGCCTTCTGATCTTCTAACACAACATTCTTTGCTGCCTTCTTAGCCCCGTATGCCATGTGGGTTGATATTTCCACTCCATACGTGCTCTTTGCAGTGTTAATAATAGTTGTCTGTTGGAAATATGCCCTAGAGGCAATAATAAAATGGTTATTATTATATTTCCTTGTTCATGATAATTGTCTATTGTTCATGCTATAATTGTATTAACTGGGAACCGTAATACATGTGTGAATACATAGACCACAACATGTCCCTAGTAAGCCTCTAGTTGACTAGCTCGTTGATCAATAGATGGTTATGGTTTCCTGACCATGGACATTGGATGTCATTGATAACGGGATCACATCATTAGGAGAATGATGTGATGGACAAGACCCAATCCTAAGCATAGCACAAGATCGTGTAGTTCGTTTGCTAGAGCTTTTCTAATGTCAAGTATCATTTCCTTAGACCATGAGATTGTGCAACTCCCGGATACCGTAGGAATGCTTTGGGTGTACCAAACGTCACAACGTAACTGGGTGGCTATAAAGGTGCACTACAGGTATCTCCGAAAGTGTCTGTTGGGTTGGCATGAATCGAGACTGGGATTTGTCACTCCGTATGACGGAGAGGTATCTCTGGGCCCACTCGGTAATGCATCATCATAATGAGCTCAATGTGACTAAGGAGTTAGCCACGGAATCATGCGTTACGGAATGAGTAAAGAGACTTGCCAGTAACGAGATCGAACAAGGTATAGGGATACCGACAATCGAATCTCGGGCAAGTAACATACCGATAGACAAAGGGAATTGTATACGGGATTGATTGAATCCCCGACATCGTGGTTCATCCGATGAGATCATCGTGGAACATGTGGGAGCCAATATGGGTATCCAGATCCCGCTATTGGTTATTGGCCGGAGAGGTGTCCTGGTCATGTCTGCATGGTTCCCGAACCCGTAGGGTCTACACACTTAAGGTTCGGTGACGCTAGAGTTGTTATGGGAAATAGTATGTGGTTACCGAAGGTTGTTCGGAGTCCCGGATGAGATCCCGGACATGACGAGCAGTTCCGAAATGGTCCGGCGGTGAAGATCGATATATTGGACGAAGGGTATTGGAGTCCGGAAGTGTTCCGGGGGTACCAGGCTATGGCCAGCATGACCGAAAGGTGTTTCGGGAGCCCCGGCAAGTGTTGGAGGGCCTCATGGGCCAAAGGGGAAGGGGCAAACCAGCCCACTAAGGGGTGGTGCGCCCCCCACACCCTTTCCCATGTTACTTGGGGAGATGGGGCGCCTCCACCTGGCTTGGGAGGCAAGCCTCCACCTGCTTGGCTTGGGGGGCAAGTCTCCCTAGGATTTTCCCTAGGGAGATCCAATCTGCTTGGCCGCCGCCCCCTAGGGGAACCCTAGGGCGCCTCCCCCTCTCTCCTTGCCCCTATATATAGTGAAGGGGTGGGAGGGCAGCCGCACCTCTTCCCTGGCACAGCCCTCCCTCCTCATCCAACTCCTCCTCCTCCTCCGTAGTGCTTAGCGAAGCTCTGCCGGAGAACCACGAGCTCCATTGCCACCATGCCGTCGTGCTGCTGGAGTTCTCCCTCAACTTCTCCTCTCCCCTTGCTGGATCAAGAAGGAGGAGACGTCCCCGGGCTGTACGTGTGTTGAACGCGGAGGCGCCGTCCGTTCGACGCTAGATCGGATCTTCCGCGATTTGAATTGCCGCGAGTATGACTCCATCAACCGCGTTCTTGTAATGCTTCCGCTTAGCGATCTTCAAGGGTATGAAGATGCACTCCCTCTCTCTCGTTGCTAGCATCTCCTAGATTGATCTTGGTGACACGTAGGAAAATTTTGAATTATTGCTACGTTCCCCAACATTGTCATCGTTGTGCATGGGTCATTTCTGATCGCTTCCTCACAAAATTTTGCAACCCACTTAGCAATAACTTTGTTGTTCTCTGACACAGAAGGGCAAGTGTGCACCAAATACTGCTTCCTTATGGTAAATGTCTTCTCATTTGCAATCTGAGAAGCTGCTGGATAAAAAGGGCATGTCTCATCTATGCATTGTGCTATAACCCTGTCACTGCAATTTCTATGGTACTCATAGTTCCTATTCTGTGCAATGTGCATTGTTTGAAGTGCATTTCTGAACTGGTACACATCAATGAAGCAAAGGTTCTTCACAAATTGCTCATCTGGGTGAGCTCTCTCCTCATCATACCATATCCTTTTCTTCATATTCTTAGCTTTGCTTTTCTTGCCATTGGGCAAAACATATGCCAATGCCTCTGCACCATCATCATCTTCCACACCCAAGTCCATTGGTTTCCTATCTTCATTAGATGATGGTATCCAGTCCTCCTCAAACAACTCCTCTACACTTGCATGTGATCTACTTGTTGGGCCTTTTCTGTGTTTCTTCTCCCTTTTCTTCTTCTGTCCATCTTGCCCTACCTGCTCCTCTTGTTCCTCTTCCTCCAGTTCCTCCTCCTCTTCCTCCTCTGCATCCTCTTCTTCACCTACATGCTCATATAGGCATCTGAGGGAGTCCTGGATTAGGGGGTCCTCGGACTGCCGGACTATATACTTTGGCCGGACTGTTGGACTATGATGATACAAGATTGAAGACTTCGTCCCGTGTCCAGATGGGACTCTCCATTGCGTGGAAGGCAAGCTTGGCAAATCGGATATGTAGATCTCCTCCCTTGTAACCGACTCTGTGTAACCCTAGTCCCCTTCGGTGTCTATATAAACCGGAGGGTTTAGTCCGTAGGACAAGAACAATCGTAATCATAGGCTAGCTTCTAGGGTTTAGCCTCTACGATCTCGTGGTAGATCAACTCTTGTAATACTCATGTCATCAAGATCAATCAAGCAGGAAGTAGGGTATTACCTCCATCGACAGGGCCCGAACCTGGGTAAACATTGTGTCCCCCGCCTCCTATTACCATCCGCCTTAGACGCACAGTTCGGGACCCCCTACCCGAGATCCGCCGGTTTTGACACCGACATTGGTGCTTTCATTGAGAGTTCCACTGTGCCGTCATGATACAGGCTTGATGGCTCCTTCGATCATCGGCAACGATGCGATCCAGGGCGAGGTTTTCCTCCCCGGAAAGATCTTCGTATTCGGTGGCTTCGTACTGCGGGCCAACTCGCTTGGCCATCTGGAGCAGATCGAAAGCTACGCCCCTGGCCGTCAGGTCAGGTTTGGAAGCTTAAACTATACTTCCGACATCCGCGGAGACTTGATGTTCGACGGATTCGAGCCCATGCCAGGTGCGCTACACAGTCACGATGAGCATGACTTAGCTCTGTCATCGGACGGTGTTCGGGAGATCACACCTGTAGCTACTCCGGCCCTCAAGCCGGAGCAGATCGCGTCGTCCGAGGACGGGTGGATGGACCCCGCCACGGAGGCCGCACACTCAGCAGCGATAGGGCCGAATACTGACTTCACATCCTATGAAACATGTGTTGCCGGACACTTGGATTCGTCCCCGGCCACGGGCTCCGAACCGCCTGCGTCCGTGCCTATCGAATCTGATTGGCACCGATCATGGATTTTACCTCCACGGATATTTTCCAGCACTCGCCCTTGGGCAACGTGCTAGATTCATTAAGGTCTCTCTCCTTGTCAGGAGACCCTCGGCCGAACTATGTTCGGCTTGAGTGGGAAGCGGATGACGAAGAAATTCGTTCCCCACCCACCACCCACTTAATAGCCACTGTCGACGATTTAACCGACATACTTGATTTCGACTCCGAAGACATCGACGGTATGGACGACGATGCAGGAGAGGAACAGGAACCACCCCCCACAGGGCGCTGGACTGCCACCTCATCATATGATATATACATGGTGGACACCCCCAAACAAAACAACGACGAGGAACGGGAAGAAGCAGCGAAGGATAGTTCCCTCGAGAAGCAACCAAAGCGACGACATAGGCGCCGCTCAAAATCCCGCCTCGGCAAAAACAGCGATAACAGCGCAAGAAAGAATAATACCCCGGTCGACTCCAAAGGAAACGACGACCACATGGACCCAGCGACAGAGCAGGATGAGCCAGCGGACGGCGAACATAGTACGGAGCCACTGCCCGATCATGGCGACGCCGAGGATAAAGCTCATAAACCTATCTCTGGAGAGGAGAACAGTCCAGAGGACGATGCACACATCATCCCGGAAAAACACTTGGAGCAAGAGAACCTCCATAGAAGGCTTATTGCCACCGCGAGGAGTCTGAAGAAGCAGAAGCAAAGGCTTAAAGCCGCACAAAATACACTCAACAGTAGATGGAACAAAGTGCTCGACACTGAAGAAAAGTACGATGGCAGTCGCCACACAAAGAGCTATCCAAAGCGCAAGCTGCTGCCTGAATTTGATGACGAGGCTTTAGAGCCCATACAGCCGGATCGACCACCCCATGGCCGCGACAGGGCGGCTAACAATGTCGCACATAAGTCAGCACACGATTTACAAGAGGACTTGCACCAAAAAGCCGGTATAACCAGGTCCATCTACGGATCTAGGAAGCGCGCTCCGACACGGAATCAAAACCGAACACTACAACCGTCAGAACGCCATGAAAAATCCAAATACAGGGGTGCCGCGCACCCCCTATGCTTCACCGATGAAGTGCTGGATCACGAATTTCCAGAGGGATTCAAACCCGTGAACATAGAGGCATACGACGGAACGACAGACCCTGGGGTCTAGATTGAGGACTTTATCCTTCATATCCACATGGCTCACGGAGATGATCTCCACGCCATCAAATACTTGCCCCTCAAGCTGAAAGGACCAGCTCGGCACTGGCTAAAGAGCCTCCCCGGAAACTCAATTGGAAGTTGGGAAGAGCTTGAGGATGCTTTTAGGGCTAATTTCCAAGGGACCTATGTCCGACTCGGATGCAGACGATTTAAGTCATATAATTCAACAACCCGGAGAGTCAGCCCGCAAGCTCTGGAACAGATTCCTCACTAAGAAGAATCAAATTGTCGACTGCCCGGACGCCAAAGCCTTAGCGGCTTTCAAACACAGTGTCCGGGACGAATGGCTCGCCAGACACCTCGGCCAGGGAAAACCGAGGACAATGGCAGCCCTAACAAGCCTTATGACCCGCTTTTGCGCGGGCGAAGATAGTTGGCTGGCCCGTAGCGGCACCAGCGACCCAGGCACATCCGAAGTTAGGGATGGTAACGGGAAACCGCGATGCAATAAAAGCAAGCGTCAAAGCAATGAAGACAGCCCAGACAACACAACGGTAAACACCGGATTCAGGGGCTCTCAACTCGGTCAACGGAAAAAGCCATTTAAAGGTAGCAAAGATGGACCGTCCAGCCTAAATAAGATTCTAGACAGATTATGTCAGATTCATGGCACCTCCGACAAACCTGCAAATCACACCAACAGAGAATGCTGGGTCTTCAAGCAGGCCGGCAAGCTAAACGCCAAACACAAGGGGAGGGAGACACCAAGTGAAGACGAGGATGAGCCTCGCCAGCAAAACACTAGGGGACAGAAAAAATTCCCACCAGAGGTCAAAACAGTGAACATGATTCACGTAACAAAGAGGAGGAGCTCACTCCGAGACGTATGCACCGTAGTGCTCGTCACCCCCAAGTTCAACCCCTGGTCGGCCTGCCCGATCACTTTTGATCGCAGGGATCACCCGACTAGTATCGGGCACGGAGGATCGGCTGCCTTGGTGCTAGACCCAATAATTGACGGATACCATCTCACCCGAGTCCTTATGGACGGCGGCAGTAGTCTTAATCTGATATATGAGGACACCGTCCGCAAAATGGGGATAGACCCGACAAGAATCAACCAAAGCAATACTATCTTTAAAGGAGTAATGCCAGGCCCAGAGGCCCGCTGCACGGGCTCTATAGTACTAGAGGTTGTATTCGGTTCTCCCAACAACTTCCGAAGCGAAGAATTAACCTTCGACATCGCTCCATTTCGAAGCGGCTATCACGCACTACTCGGAAGAACGGCCTTCGCTTGTTTTAATGCAGTACCGCATTACGCCTATCTTAAGCTTAAGATGCCCGGTCCACGTGGCATCATAACAGTTAGCGGAAACACAGAACGTTCCTTATGTGCGGAAGAATGTGTGCCGGCTCTAGCAGCCGAACACTGAATGGCCTCTCTAACCAGAATAAATGATCGGTCGTCAAGACCGCGGACACGGCTAGACAAGTCCGACACACCACTAGCTGTAACAGCTCAGATAAACCTGAGATTGGGTCAATGGATATACCCCCATAGGTGGTGCTAGGGGCTTCCCGCATGTAAAAAGGACTACAGTTCGGCTTGACGTTATTTAGATTGAATTTTAATGGTTCATTAAGAATAATCAATTTTTTGCACGAAGACTTTCACCTGGGTTTTTTCTTTTACAGATGATCATCGTGCGATACCCTTCCAGGATACGGCACAATGGAGACACAGGCGCAGACGTGCAGCAGGGCCCCGCTCAAAGGTTTCTTTTTAGATTAAGACCTTGCGTAAACCTTTTTTACTGTCTCTTGTTTCTTCACACCCTCCGGATACTCAACACAACCGAGAGGGATGATGGCGTTATTGGCATTTTGTCACGTCAGACTAATGTTGTAAAGTCCGAATACCTTAGGGAGTGTTCGGCGTCGCGAGTCTGGCCTTATATGCACCAGCTCTGAATCATGTCTTTGGTCAATAGTTGGGTTTGCCCGGCTCCCGTGTTTTGCTACCTTACGTTTCGCTCTATCAGCTAGGGTGGCACCGGGAGAACTGCTGCGATTGTGCCCTGGTTCATCTGGATGAGCACCTCAGCAGAGAAAGCCGAAAACTAACTGTCATGATAAAGCGCGAGACTGGTCAACCACTCGATGACTCACCGGAATCTTCGCGATTCCTCCGCATTAACGAAGGACCGGTTTCCCGGTCATGTATGTACGTGCCCCGTATTCGGATGAGCGCGGAAGTACCAGGGGCTATATAGTATCCCCACCGTCAAACTCCTATGGCTAAGTGAAAGTGTTAAAGCAATATAGTCCGATTGCCTTGTTCGCCGTGCTATCACCTCCTTAATGGACCAAGACATTGGATCAAGTGTGAATACGCGCTTTTCCGAACACCCCCGCATTATATGCGTGGGGGCTGAAGCCGACGACTGCAAACTTTCAGGTTATATACATACATAAACGGCCGCACAGGAGGCATCATAATACTTTCAGGCAAAAGTATAAACACAGCCTTTATAATCCAAATAGCATTGTTTTTACAAATTGGGATACATGTCACTCGAACATGATACTCTTCGAGCACTGAGCCTCTATTAAACGAGCACCTTCTAGGACTTCTTCAAAATAGTGCTCGGCCGAGATCTGGCCTACGGCCGGATCCTGGGTTGCAATAGCGATGGCCTCCATCTCTGCCCAGTATGTCTTAACACGGGCAAGAGCCATCCGCGCACCCTCTATGCACGCCGGCCTCTTTATAGCATTGATATGCAACACAGCACCAAGGAATTGTTGCACTAAACCAAAATAACTATTCGGCCTTGGTCCCTCCGGCCAAAGATGATCCACGACAGACCTCAAGGCAAGTCCAGACAACCTATGGAGCTCGGCCCACTTGGCCATTTGTTCATTTAACAGCAACGGACGCGTCGGAGCACTGAACTGCGACCAGAACAACCTTTCCACTTCATGATCTTTCTGATCTTTAAAAAACTCAGTCGCATCAGCAGCACTTGCTGCCAAGTCCAGGTACGCGTCTGCAGCACTCCATAATTGATCCAGAGGGGCATACTTCGGATCTCCGAACTTCGTCCGCAACAAAAAGGGCTTCCCAGCCGTGATATCTCCGGCTTGACGAAGCTCCTCCTTCGCCGCTCTGATTTTAGAGCGGGTTTCCTTGGCTGCTACCATGGCTTTCTTCAGGTCCGCCGCTTTCGCTTGGCTTTCCTTTTCAAGAAGATCATACCGGTCGGCGGCATCCTTCAGCTCAACAGCCATCTTGGCTATTTTATCTTCGCTCTGGCGATGAGCAGCTCGCTCGGCTCTTAACTCTTCGGCCACCTTCAGGGCGGCCGCATCACTTCTCCTGGCTTGTTCCTTGGCTCGGGCAAGCTCCGCCCGAAGGGTCTCCATGGCGGCAGCTCCATCTGCAGTCACAGCATATTATAGATACTAGCATCATGCTCCTCTTAATATCTGTTGACCATCGGAAAATACATACCCTGTGCCTCGTCAAGCCGCTTGTTTACAAGCACGATGTCGGCATCTGCCGCATCAAGCTGCCGCCTCAGTTTGGCAAACTCACTAGTCCGGCCAGCCACTGGACCCTCAGCCGCCTGCACATGAAAGCAGCATGATCATTACCTGGGACTATGATCCTCTATTTGCCGCCTTTGGACAGCAACCAGAGTCTCAGGGGCTACTATCTGCATAGGGCACACCTAGCGTGTGCGGTACCGTCAAAATATATATATATTACTTTGCGTACCTCAAAGCCTCTTAGCAGGCTCATAAAAGCTTCATGCAACCCACTTTTGGCGGATGAAATCCTCTCAACCACCGTACCCATTAAAGTACGATGCGCCTCTCAGATAGCCGCTTGCTCCAGAAGACCCATCAGTGCGTCCGGTTGTGCACCGGACAGTCCCGGATTCTTTCTGTTGCTCTCCTTAGGAGCCGAATACTCCGGACTTCGGGTGGCCGAAGGGTTACCTTTTGGCCTTGGCGGATCAGGAGAAATCCTCCGTGACGACACCTCAGGGTCGTCCGCCCCATGAGGCGGGGAGACAAGGGGAGGCGTTTCACTCTCCATCATCTCCGGAAGAAGATCCCCCAAAGACGAACTCTGTCGAGAAGGGCTACGAGCCGGGCTGCAAGATATATGTCTCGGTTATTGTCCTCGGAGATAAAGCAGGATATATTTACCAAACTACTCTTGATCACTTACAGCTCGGTGGAGGGCTAGCCACCTTGCGGGCATTGTGCGTTAAGAATGCCCCCCGGGGCAGGACCCCCTGGCGAAGGTTTCTTCCCTCGTTTGGAAACCTTTGTTTCCAAGTCTTTAGAGGCGGTCATTTTCCTTCCTTGGGGAGAGGGGATTCTAGATTCTTCTCCTCGATTATCCTTCTTCACGGAGACACTAATTCCCCCGGTTTGGATGAGTAATGCGTGAGGCCCACTTTCGGCTTCTTTATTCCTCCCTTTATCTTCCTCTGATGGCACTTGATAAGGTGCGTGCTCAAGCATCCTGGCTAGTACAGGATCCGGTGAGCCTTCGGGAAGGGGGGTCGAACACCTGATCATCTTCGCCTTTTTTATCCAGTCCTGGTCAAAGAGCGATTTTTTTAGAATGATGTTGTGACAAATAAAAAGACGGCATGTTCGGCCGTGGAATTACTTATGTGGGTATCTGGACGATTGCAGTTCAGACCCGCATCCTCGGTGGTGTCCGGACACTTTATTCGTGATCCAAAGAACAATCCGTACATCTCTTCGAGCGTCACGCTGAAGAATTGCTGAATAGTTCGCGGTCCTTCCGGGTTGAACTCCCACATACGGAGAGGTCGACGTTGGCATGGCAGGACCCGACGAACCAGCATGACTTGCATTACCTTGACAAGGCTGACATCTCTCTTGAGGAGATCTCGGATGCGACTCTGCAATGTCAGCACGTCACACTACAAAAAAAATACACTTCCGTGATGATACGTGTTTGTCACAGTAGGTCGCGTTTTTTGTCATGCATGTACATCCATGACAAATTTATGACAGAATCAAGATAGTCATACCTGTGCTGTCGTAGAAGTGTTCCATGACATTACCAGAATTATCATCACGGAAGTGTCCACTTCCATGACGATAAATCGCGCGTCACAGAAGTGCTTTCGTCAAGGGTGACCGACACGTGGCATCCACCGTAACGGAACACCGTTAAGCTATCGGGTCGGGTTTTGGATCCGATAACCCGTTAACAGCCCCGACCAATGGGGATTTTCCACGTGTAAAATCATCATTGGCTGGAGGATACACGTGTCGGCTCATCGTTGGGATAGATGTCATCCACTCATTGGACGGAAGGCGCCTATGATACGTCGACACATGGCACGGCCCAACAGAGGCCCATTCCTGTGAAAAGGTCGGCCCGTTTGACTTGGTCAAAAGCTGGCGGGCCGGCCCATGGAAAGCCTGTTAAAGGCCTACTCGCATATAGCCCATTTACAGCCCGCTAACCCAAGGCCCGTTACGCCCTATCCGAATTAGGCCCAGTAGCGTCATCTGGGCCATCCAATATGATTCCAGCCCGTTTTCACTTCTGGCGCATGTATGGCCCATGACGTCTTTCGGCCCATATGAGGCCCTATGTAACTCTTGGCCTATTAACGGCCCGTGGTGAAACTGGCCCGTAATGAACAGTGTATTACTTTACACCCATTAACGGCCCGTGGTGAAACTGGCCCGTAATGAACAGTGTATCACTTTATACCCATTAACGGCCCGTTATTTCATTGGGCCATTTCCAGCCCATGTTATCTTTCAGCCTTCTCAGAGCCCATTTATTCTTGGGCTCATTTCCAGCATTCGGTTACTTACGGCCCGTTACTGTCATTTTCTGCTTGTGGGCCAAATTCAGCCCGTCGTTACAGTCGGCCCGTTTGTGGTCCGTTAATACGTTGGGCCGTTTTCATAGCGTCATCAAATACGGCCTATTAACGATGGCACGTTATGGTCGGCCCATGAACGGACGATTCCAACTCTAGCCCGTATACGACCATAATGCGGTCTATTTGGCCCATGTTTGGCCAATCGATCATACGGCCCGTATAAGGCCCATTGATGATACGGCCCGCAGAAGGCCCATTGTTTCTACGGCCCGTAGAAGGCCCATTGTTTCTACGGCCCGTAGAAGGCCCACTGTTTCTACGGCCAGTAGGAGGCCCAGTGTCACTACAGTAAATATTAGCCCATGGTTATTGTGGCCTAGTTTTAAAAAATAGGTTATTGCAGCCACTAGCTAACCGCGGAAAAAGAACTGCAATGACTACAAGCAAACAAATAAACAAGACAACAAGGAAATAAATAAGCAAGCAACTAACGCTAGGCTATCACGACTATTACACATATTACATCCACTGGGAATCAAAGTTCGCCACCAGTGCTGAATTCTGCAGGGACTTCCTCAGTCCTTCAGCTTCCTGTCGCAGCACATCTGATCGATGTCTTTCAACTTGAAGTTGAGACTCAAGAAGACGAACTGATTCAGGCAGCGAGTTCGAAGAGCTTGTGCCAGCAGTAGTGGCCAGTAACTCGAACACTACATCAAGACAGGACTTTTGGGTTCCCTCACTGTCGTCGAGATAGTTTTTATCAGCTTTCTTGGAGACCAACAGGGATGTCTCACTATCTTGAACCTTATCTGCATTACTTCCTTTACCATTGGATAACGCGGTACTGTTCTCCAATATTTTGTCCGTATTCTAAAAGAGAAACAAGCAGACACATCACATGTTTACCATGTTGTATATGAAACTCATTTTGGTAAATGAGTTCAGTAGTAAAGTAGACAGGATAACAGCATGAAACAAACATATATCTATGTACCATGGTCACTTTATGGTCTATATCATTCTAGTTTTTGTTGCCAAATCAAGATAGAGACACAGTTCAAATAAAATTTGTTCAAGACAAAGCAGAATAAACAGAATATAAGTGTGGGTAACTATAGAGCAATAACAACACTTGTAATGTGCATGACATGAGAACATAACTGTTTATTCAATTGAAACTGAAATCAACATAGAGCAGGTTACAACAGAAAACCAGTTAAAGAAACAGGTTTAAAACATACCTGTTGCACCATTGGAGTTTCAATTCCATCCTTCAAATTTGAAAATAGTTGGTATGAGTAAATACAGTAATGCAAGAGCAAAGGAGTATGAACCATAGTTATAGAACCTGACCTGAGAACAAATCTTCTTCTCCTTTAAGTGTTGAGTTGGGATTCGGAGTGGTGGTCCTCATGCTTTGGGCACTGCAGTTCCCTTACTAACTGCTCGTGTTTGGGTGCTCTGTGGTGGAGACGGTGCTGTGTCAACTGGAACTGGGTTACTATCTGCCGGGGTTGGGGTTAGAAGGGGTGTAGCTGGTTCTCTGTCCAACTGGGTAGGGGTACAATCTGCGAGAGTCTGGGTTATGTGTGGTGGATCTGGTCCTTGGGCAAGTACAACCGTGGTTCTATCTGCATCAACTGGTAGCACTATCTTTTCTGAAGACCGTGTTGTTACTCCCTTAGATACTGCCATCACGCTCTCCAATTCAAATGGCTGATAAACAAGAAAAGTAATTGAAAGTATAGACATTGTATGATAGACAGGTGCAATGGATAGTGGGGAATAAAAGAGGGCATGAAATAATTCATATTTATTATGTCTAACCAAACAGGATAGCATGCACAATTTCACGTATATGATGGCTAACTAAACAGGATAGCATGACACAATTTCACATTATGATGGCTAACTAAAAAAGATGGAAAGACATTGTTCAAAATATGAGACTATGTAAACAGGATGACATGACATAAATATATAATGTGTTTATTAAATAGGTTGGCATGCCATAATTCACATACATTCACGGATAGAATGCCATAATTCAAAATATGATGACTGTAAACACTAAATAAGATGAGATGATATAACTATATGATGTCTTTATTAAATGGGTTGACATGCCATAATTCAGATAGATGATGTGTATGTACTATGTAAACATGATGGCATGATATAATTCAAATATATGATTTATATAGTAAGCAAGTAAGCAGATGGCAATCCATATATGATGTAAAAACTAAGCAATGCAAAACAACATGCATGACATGGGTAATATAACCCTGCCAAGTTTGAGCATAGACCTCAGGGGGGGAATAGGACTGGTCATCAGTCTCTGAATCCTCCTCTGAGGAGCTCTCTGTAACCAGCAAGATGTCTGCTTCAGCAGGTAGCATTGTCTGCTCTAAATACCTTGTTTTCACTCCAGATACTTCCATCACCGCTTCAAATGGCTGATGCACAGGAAGAGTAGTTGAATATACAAACGTTGTCGACAAATGGAACACGTAATACAAAAAAATGATAGCATGATATAATTCACATACATGATGATTGGCTAAACAGCATGGCATTGCATAATTCACATATATAATGCCTTTGCAATAAGATATCATTGTATAATTCACATATATAATGTCTTGCAACAAGATGGCAATGCATAATTCACATATATGGTAATTAGACACTGAACAGGTGGCATTCACACAAAGCATGTCTAAACTAATCAAATGACATAGCAATGCGAGACACCATACGCATGATATGAGCAACATAACCCTGCCAAGTTAGAGCATACACCTCGGGGGGGGAATAGGACTGGTCATCTGTCTCTAAATCCTCCTCTGAGGAGCTATCCGTAACCAGCGAGATATGCGCTTCGTCGGATAGCATAGTCTTCTCTGAAGACCTTGTTTTCACTCCAGAATTTGCCATCACCGTGTCAAATGGCTGATGCACACGAAGAGTAGTTGAATGTACTAACATTGTTGACAAATGTAATATGTAACAAAAAAAGGATGGCCTGATATAATTTACATATAAGATGACTGGCTAAGCAGGATGGCATTGCAAAATTCACATATATGATGCCTGGCTAAACAAGATGGCGTTGCATAATTCACATAAACGGTGAATAAACTAAACAGATGGCATTCGCACAAAGGATGTCTAAACTAAGCAGATGACATATTTGATGTATAAAGTAAGCAATGCAAGACACCATATGCATGATATAACCAACATCAGCATGCCAAGTTAGAGCGAGGACCTCAGGGGGTAAATAGGAGTTGTCTTCTCCTTCTGAATCCCCCTCAGAGCAGATATCTTCCTCTCGATTACAATCCGAAATGCGTGGAGGGGGGCTGCCTTTGCGCCTACCATGGAGCGAGGTCTGCATGAAATTTTATTGCCACGCAAGGCTCGTCTCTTTTGCTCTACATGTTCAGTTCCATTGTTTACAATAACTGTCATGCATAGGAATAAAACATAGTGAGATTATGTAAGGAGTGCATGCAGAAATCCAGAGTGATGGTAGCAACCTGTGGATAGACCCAAAACCAATAATAGCAGGCAGATAATGGCTTCAATTAAAAAATACAGATAATGGCTTCTTTACTGTTTGTTTCCCACCCAACATGAAACTCATAGTAGACACCGGAGATTAACCAGATAGTAGATAGATACTATTGATAGCGGCCCCGATATGTACCCCACAACCATTTAAAAACTCAAGTTTGACCATTAGTTTGGAGCTGACTCAAAGTCTAATCGGTGAACACGACGATAAAGTAGCATGTAATATTAAGTGATGCATAACGTAAGCAGACACGAAAGAGTGCGACATCTCTTGCGGACCCGTGTAGTCCTCGAGGTCATCTACTCGGTTGATGATGGTAATGAACTTTTCATGGCTGCCAGTGGCGGGGAAAAAGATCTAAGGCGGCGAAAGACAGTCTGGAGGCCGGATCCCTGCTATGCTGGACCCTTCTGTCGTTGGAGCAGCTGAGCTGGGGTGGACGACGGCGCAGCAGGAGCGGGACAAACCACGCAAGGTTTTCTTTGACAACTATCTGTAAGAGAAGTAATTCTGTAAGGGCTCGTTTGAATTGGAGGATTCCAACCATGCAGGGATAGGAAATAGACAAGAATAGGATAGGAATGCACGTGCAAAACAGAGAATTTAAAAACACAGGATTTCTGCCAATCTGGGTGTTTGATTCACAACAATTGGAAGATCATAGGATGCAAAGAAGCATGGTGAGATTAAGTCAAACCACAAGAAAATGTACGTTTATAATGCTATTATGCTACTATCTCTTAGTCTTGTGCTTCATGAATAGGAATTTGAAAAGGAGGACAAGTGAAAATTAAAATTCCTACGTTTTTTCTTTCAAGGAGACACTAAAGGAACAAATCCGTGTGCTCAGTGGACAATATATATAACATGTAGAGTAAAAAAGAGATGCAACAAGTGTACAACCTCTTTGGCGAAGCCATGTCGATCTCAGCGTGATTGGGTTGGCCGGTGAGGATGCTCTGGCTGACTTTGCTGTCGGAGGAGGGGAAGAAGATCTTAGGCGTCTGGAGATAGAGCCCGAGGTACTGCTCCGCTGTGATGGAGGGTTTCGTCGTTGGAGCGGCTCCGGTGAGTTGTATGACGCCGAGGCTGAAGCAGGACAAGAGAGACAACGAACAACGTTAACCTGAGTGGAATTCTAATAGCATCTCCAATACATGACGTAAAATACATAACCACAAAGTGCTAGATGTAAAATACACCAGCCGCTCATCTCTGAACTTAACTGTCGAAACTGAACTTAACTGTCAAAACTGAACTTAACTGTCGAAACTGAATTTTCCTGTCGAAACTGAACGCACTAGCAAGGTGAGGCTACACGTCGGTCGACTCACTTTTTCATCTCTGGTCAGTCGATTTTGCAGCCGTTGGATACGAAATCAAGGGCATGCGGTTCATATTCAACCTCCACCCCCCTGAGCCGCCAGCCACCACCGGCCAAACAGCAGCCCCCCGCCGCCCGCGGCCGGCGGTGCGCCGCCCCGGCCGCCCCGAAAACACTCCCCACCGTCGGTCCGCCGCCGCCCCGGCCATCCCTCTAGGCCCCCCCCCCGTGCTGAGCTTTTTCTCCAGCGATCCCCACGCCACCGCCCCGCCAACGCCCCGCCACCGCCGGCGACCACCGCCCCCATCCTGAACCCTAAGATAGATAGTGGGGTACCTCTCCGGCGAGCCCCCTCCCCGCTGCGGCTGGTTCTGTTGGGGAACGTAGTAATTTCAAAAAAATTCCTACGCACACGCAAGATCATGGTGATGCATAGCAACGAGAGGGGAGAGTGTTGTCCATGTACCCTCGTAGACCGACAGCGGAAGCGTTATCACAACGCGGTTGATGTAGTCGTACGTCTTCACGATCCGACCGATCAAGTACCGAACGCACGGCACCTCCGAGTTCTACACACGTTCAGCTCGATGACGTCCCTCGTACTCCGATCCAGCCGAGTGTTGAGGGAGAGTTTCGTCAGCACGACGGCGTGGTGACGATGATGATGTTCCACCGACGCAGGGCTTCGCCTAAGCTCCGCAACGGTATTATCGAGGTGTAATTTGGTGGAGGGGGGCACCGCACACGGCTAAGAGATCTCAAGGATCAATTGTTGTGTCCATGGGGTGCCCCCTTCCCCCGTATATAAAGGAGCAAGGGAGGAGGAGGCCGGCCCTAGGAGGGGCGCACCATGTGTGGAGTCCTACTAGGACTCCCTAGTCCTAGTAGGATTCCACCTCCCATATGGAATAGGAAAAGAGGAAGGGAAAAAGAGAAGGAAGGAAGGGGGCGCCCCCCTTCCCTAGTCCAATTCGGACCAGACCAAGGGGAGGGGTGCGGCCACCCTTGAGGCCCATTTCCTTCTTTCCCGTATGGCCCAATAAGGCCCAATATGTATTCCCGTAACTCTCCGGTACTCCGAAAAATACCCGAATCACTCGGAACCTTTACGAAGTCTGAATATAGTCGTCCAATATATCGATCTTTACGTCTCGACCATTTCGAGACTCCTCGTCATATCCCCGATCTCATCCGGGACTCCGAACTCCTTCGGTACATCAAAACTCAATAAAACTGTCATCGTAACGTTAAGCGTGCGGACCCTACGGGTTCGAGAACTATGTAGACATGACCGAGACACGTCTCCGGTCAATAACCAATAGCGGGACCTGGATGCCCATAATGGCTCCCACATATTCTACGAAGATCTTTATCGGTCAGACCGCATAACAACATACGTTGTTCCCTTTGTCACCGGTATGTTACTTGCCCGAGATTTGATCGTCGGTATCTCGATACCTAGTTCAATCTCGTTACCGGCAAGTCTCTTTACTCGTTCCGTAATACATCATCCCGCAACTAACTCATTAGTCACAATGCTTGCAAGGCTTATAGTGATGTGCATTACCGAGTGGGCCCAGAGATACCTCTCCGACAATTGGAGTGACAAATCCTAATCTTGAAATACGCCAACCCAACAAGTACCTTTGGAGACACCTGTAGAGCACCTTTATAATCACCCATTTACGTTGTGACGTTTGGTAGCACACAAAGTGTTCCTTCGGTAAACGGGAGTTGCATAATCTCATAGTCATAGGAACATGTATAAGTCATGAAGAAAGCAATAGCAACATACTAAACGATCGAGTGCTAAGCTAACGGAATGGGTCAAGTCAATCACGTCATTCTCCTAATGAGGTGATCTCGTTAATTAAATGACAACTCATGTCTATGGCTAGGAAACATAACCATCTTTGATTAACGAGCTAGTCAAGTAGAGGCATACTAGTGACACTCTGTTTGTCTATATATTCACACATGTATTATGTTTCCGGTTAATACAATTCTAGCACGATAATAAACATGTATCATGATATAGGAAATAAATAATAACTTTATTATTGCCTCTAGGGCATATTTCCTTCAGGTTCTTCCTTCACCCCGGCGAGCCCCCCCCCCACCCCCTGAAAATCGACTGACCCAAAAGTCGATTCAGTCGACTGAAGTGTAGCTAAATCGGAGCAGCATCGCAAGCAAGAGCAAGAGCGAGAGCAGCAGCGCGAGCAAGAGCATAGCAGACAGCAGGGACCGAGAGCAAGAGCAGAGCAGCAGCGCGAGCGAGAGTAAAGCAGCAGCAGCTCCTACTGATGTGGACGTCGCCGCCGAGGGAGCGACGCCGTGGAGGAAGTGGCCGGACGCCGCCGTGGATGGACGCGCCGTGTCGGCTCGGACCGAGCGCAGCACCGTGAGATCGAATCAAGAAGAAAATGCGGCGATTAGTGTACAACCTCTTTGGTGGCGCCGATTAGGCCGCAGCTTCATCCGAGGAAACGGTGATGATGATGCTCTTCCGGTGGTGCAGGTGAAGACGGCGGTGTGGGAATGGAGGTGTCGCGGAAGACGAGGGGAACGTCGGGGCAGCTCCTTGGAGGTTGAGGACGGGGTGGCTGAACCGGCGGGACGATGAGATCGACGACGGATCCTCATCCGGTACGGTGGATGAGGGACATCGAGGTGCTGTTGTGGACGACGTCGTCGGGGAAGAGGCTTCGGCTGGGTGGCGGACGGAGCAGGGTGTGGGGTTTCGTCGCGGGTTTTCGCGGCCTCGGTGTACGAATGGGTGGGCGGATGGGATGGCAGTGGGGAACCATGGCTTAGAGACGCGCTTGTCCGAAATGTGGGGTAAGTTACGAAAGTACCCCCACCGATTTGAGGCGGTTCTTTCGGTTCAGGGGTACCACGGGCATTTGGCGTGTCGGGATTTCACGGGAGGTGGGAGTTTTCACGCGCGTTGTAATTTCGGAATAGCAAGGCGCGGGTTGAGATGGAGGGAGTTGTCGGAGCACAACGAGACAAAGATATATCTTAAATATTTCGGGCTAACAAGGCGCGGGTTGAAATTTCCGGACAAGCCTAACGTGTACTGTACCAAATCAATGCGCACTACAAATGTCATTCAAAACTTTGAATTCATGTTATGTTCAATTAAAATATTTCGCTACGTCTATAATGCATGCAACCTACTACTGAACATTTTAGTGCATTCCAAACGTATATACTACCGCTTCAATATGAACTAAATTTGAATTCGTTTCTCTATTTGAATAAGATCTACAGTAATGATTGTTGTGAAGTCAAAGCATTTGAATTCGTTTCTCTGTTTTAATAAGATCTACAATCATCATTATTGTCAAGTTAAACCATCGTTTGTGTATTATCTTCACAGCACACCACATGATTAGTCTCGAGTTACATATGAACTATGTGTACTATATGAACTCGAACTAGATTTTTTGAATCCACTTTATTTTGATTTCAAATCACATTACATTTCTAGCTCTAGCTAGATCTTCATAATCTAAACCATGTCTCATATGTATAATGTGTTTATCACATTATGTATGGTGCCCCGCCCCCTACGCCTACAAGTATTTAGATGTGAGTTGCAAACACCACACATTACCACAAATTCAAATAAAATGTGAGAATGTTCGATATATAGTATTGTTTAGATTGTTCGATATTTAGTTGTAAGCTGCAAACGCCACACATTATCACAAATTCAAATAAAATGTGAGATTGTTTGATGTATAGTATGGTTTAGATTGTTCGGCATTTAGCTGTGAGTTGCAAACGCCATGCATTATCACATTATGGTATAACATGTGCACAGCACGTGTATCACCGCTATATTCATGCATGCAATGTTTAAAACACTATGATCTCCTATTCAAATATATGAATCCGCTTTCATATCAAATTATGATCTTTGTTAGTCTCTTACACCCACACAATCCTCTAACCTTTGTAGCTACCACTAACTTTCTCTCGTGCATGCACACGCCCTCCTCGCCCTCCCCCTCCCTCGGCATTCTATCCACCGGGCACATTCATTTTTTTCTTTAGGTCGTTCTCCCAGAGTCTCCACAACTCCTTTCCGACACACACCGATCGATAAACCTCTCCAGCGATGCCTGCCTACAACATACACACACACCTTCAATCTCCTCCTTTATGTGTCCTTGCCTCGTGTCTCTCATACGGTCAGACACACGTGTAAACTCTCGCCCCTCTTTTCATCGATCTCACAACCGCACACTCCTCCCCCTATCTAGCTAGTAGTTGGGCCTCTCGCACCACCTCCTAGCTCCATTCTCTCTGTCTATCCGTCTCGCTGGGCCTTATTTGCCTCTAACAAATGGACGTACACCGACCGATCTCTCGCTATACATATAGCTAGCTAGGTCCTTATAACTCGTTTTTACCCACACGTCAATCGATCTACCTCATTAGTTGTGTCTCTCCCTTCCTCCGACAAACAACAATTGATCTACCGATCTAGTTAGGTTTGCTTACCAAACACATGGTTCCCCTTCATCATCCATGGATGCGTCCCGACAGATCTATCACGCACAGGCACACACAGAAACACATCCCCACTCTTATTGATAACATTGCAGTTCCACCCTCAGTTTGTCTAGTAGGCCTCTCCCACCATCTTCGAGAAGCAACTCCATCACCCATCCAGCACTCTACCCCTCTCCCTCCCTCTCCCTCCCTCTCTCTCTCCTCTCTCTCTCTGTCCCATCATATTTCCCGTCCTTCAGTTATGTATGGATGTCGACCGATCTCCCTCAAGACATAGCTGGGTCTCTCCTTCTCAACACATATACGAGTCGTTCTACCTCTATAGTTAGGCCTCTGCCTACCCCTCCCCCCACCCCCTCCCCCCCCACACACACCGATACATCGAGCGCTCTAGTCATGTCTCCCTGCCACACACAAACTTGACATGTGCCCTCTAACGTTCCGGTAGGCCAGTCGCCCTATATCTTTGACTTGCACACACACACAATTTCGATGGCTCTCTTCATCGATCTCGCACCCACCCACTTGATCCTCTCTTCGACTCTATCGATAGCTATGACCCCTCCCTCTCTTCTCGTGGATTGCCCGACCCTCTATGTATGATATGGATAGGCCTCCATTTCACACACATTGCATGCAAAATTTTGTTTGAGATGTCATCGACACATATTCCCACAAATAATTCACGAAATCAACCCCCCCCACCCCCCAAAACAAAAAACACTCACGAACGCGGTTTGTATCTCTCACACACACCCACGTAGGTGGGGGACGTGCACGAAGAGAAGAGGTGCATGCACGGCGCACGTACTCCCGTCTCTTTCCCAACCACACCCGCGCGGGTACACGGTGGAGCTCATTTCTGTACGAAAAAGGCAGCCCACGTGGTAATTTGGCACGTGTACTGGTTGTCCACTTGGTGGAGGGAGGATCGTCTACCACGGGTGAACAAACAAATTGCGACTTGACGTGTTATGTTAAAAAAAGAGGCAAACCATGTGGGGCCTACCTTAGAGGCAAGGCTCTATACACTGGAGTACTTTTGATGTGCCCCGTCAACTCGTAGAACGAGGAGAAGCTTGCTTAGTACGCCGTCTCCCCCGCCCACGGGCGCGGTGGCTCGCAGGATGAGGTGAAGCTTGCTCCGCCTTACGCCCGCTCCCTCACCCATGCGCGCGGTGGCTCGCAGGACGAGGAGAAAAATTTACTACTCCCTCCGTTTACTCCTCGTCCCTACTACCTTGGTTATAGAGATTATATCATATTGTTTGGAATATATATGTCCTTTAGTAGATTTCAATATGAACTACTAGTACATACTCCAAACACTGATGTATATAGACGTATTTTAGAGTGTAGATTCACTCATTTTGCTCCGTATGTAGCACTCTCCCTCGCCCTCGACCCTCGCCCACGTGGTGGACGTGCAGCAATTCATTCGGTCTCATATAGCCAGAACGATATATACTGCACTACCATTATTGCTCGACTTCCCGAAGAGGCGAAGAGCCAATCGCAAGGTTAATATTTTGGAGATGCCAAGCGCAAGGTTATAGGAGAACGAGTAGTAGGTGCCGCGTCATTTATAAATAAAGTTTTTTTTCTTCAGTGGCACGTACGCAATATGATAGGTTCATATGGAGAGAAAAGGAAACCGCTCCACTATATACATAGTCAGGACGGGCCAGCCTACACGGTTGCTTGCTGGGGTTGCTCTCTTCACACTCTCTCGCACAAAACGACTGTGGCCACATCTCTAACATCCCGGCGGATCACGTCCGCTTGGGGAAGGGGTGGATGCTTAGTGTAGATGCGGTGGCCGTCGCCGACGGCGAAAACCCACTGTCGGCACGTCCCGATCAGGGGTCCCCGCCGTTCTCTCTCACAAAGCCGGTGAGGTTGCCTTCGTCCCTTGCTCACTGCCGCGACGTGGGCAGTTGCCGCCTCCCGCCGCCCTCCTCAAGGTTGAGCTACGTCCCTCAGGTACAACTCCCTTTACAGCCGGCTTGCACCACTGCTCCAGCTGCCCACATCACTCCCTGTGGATATTTCTCTACTTCTTTGCCCCGCACATACCTCTACTGGCTTCTACGTACTGTATTTGTGATGAGTTTATGTCTCATCAACTAGTCCCAGTAATCTTATTCTAATCACGCTTCTTCAATTTCTTTGCCACAGGGATGCTCATCTCGATTTTGGTGAAACTGCACAAAATGATCCGATGGTCAAAAGGTTGCAAACTTCATTTATTAGGAAGCTCGAACGTTGCCAGCAAATTGAAGCCTGGTCAGGGTTCACGGTTCAAGGGCTAGGGACTGCATGGATCGTTTTTTTCTTTAGCTGCCTCTGTTCCAAAATAAGTGTCAACTTTAGTAGTAGTACAACTTTGTACTAAAGTTTGCACAAAGTTGAGACACTTATTTTGGAACGGAGGGAGTACATATTTGCTATGATCTGTCAATCATTGAGATGCAATAGCATGCATGTTAGTCTCCTTTGTATTTGATGAAATGTTGCAACGGGCAACCTTGGACGCAAGATACATGTAACAGAAGCTGGAAGCTTCATAGCATTGTACAAATTTATCTCGCTGATAAATTACAGTACGTACTATACTAGTACTTCCTCCGTTCCTAAATATAAGTCTTTGTAGAGATTTCACCATGAACCACATGCGGATGTATATAGATGCATTTTAAGTGTAGATTCATTCATTTTGTTCCGTATGTAGTGGAATCTCTACAAAGACTTATCTACTAGTAATAGCTAGCCCCCACTACTAGGAATTCTCTATCCTCTCCTTGAGCCACATCATCAAAATTGATGTAGCCGTTAGATGAAGTAAATCAGTCCATAATAGCCGTCTGATCTAGACGTTGAGAGGCTCCGCACTAAGCCACATGCAAGCATGCAGAAATACCGTGGCACATGCATGTGAGTGGGTTTTAAATCACATCAACATGTCTGCATGCAAGCATGCACCGGTAGCATGCATGTAAGTGAGCTTTTAAGTCCCATTAACATGTCAAAAAGAAAAATATAATCCCATTATGCAGTAGGAGTTGGCTGATCTTTTTTCCTTACGTGGGATGATCTAAATGATGATGGGAGTTTATTTAGTTTGGCTACCACATTTGTCATGCGGTTATAGAGTTTTTTTTAGTTCTATGAAATCGATAATTTTGCGCAGAGAGATATACCGCTGTTCCGCGGCAACGCGCGGGGACTCATCTAGTAATATTTAGGAACGGAGGGAGTACTATGTAAAGAGTTAGGTGTCGCACGGTGATAGTGTGAGGTGGGCCATGTAATCACTGAGCCTGCGTGTTTTCACTGCTCTTGCACGCCTCCGCTGTAAGAATGGAGAAAATTGTAATCTAGTAGTAGTACCTCCTTTCGCCGAAAGCGTGGGACATCCAGCAGTCCTACCACCTCAGTAATAAAGACCAATGAGCCGTCAAATCACATAGACCCAGCAGTAAGTTGGACGGACGAAGCAACCATCACTCTTGTGCCAGTGAGAGGTCGCGTCCGCTCTGCCCGGGCATGAATGCGGCACCGATTCTTTTGAGCGGCGCTAACCGTTTCGGGTGGGAAGCGCGCGCGGGCGATGGAGGGGCTTTGGGTGGGCCAGGCTGGTCAGGAGCGGGCGTGGCAGCTGTCCACATGTCCCTACCGGACACGCTCGAAACGAGAGGATGCACCGACTCTCGCGGCTAACATCGTACTACACTACACAACATCTCTCTGTAGGAGTAGGTCGATCTGTCGCTCTCTCTAACACACACATGTTGTTAAACACACACACACACACGCACCTTGGTCCCGTTGCACCTTCTAACGTGACTTATTACACCTAGACAGAGGGAGTAGTAAGTATACGAGATACGGTGGCACACTGACTTAAGTCGAATACAAGTGCCCAAAATTTGTGTGCATGTTATAATAAGGATTCACTTAAAATAGTACGTGAGCGAACAGAGGGATCAATTGGACAGTGTTCCCGAGCAGTAGCGAGATGTGTGAGGTAAGATACACCGCTGGCGCTTTTAATTTTTCTTATTAATTTGTTTGTTTCACCCTCTGACTGGTGGGACCCAACGTACTACGTGGAGAGAGGTAAGGTGACTAAGGCTGCATTATTTCTGCACCACTGTGGATAGTCTTACCACCAAAGCCACATGACACGATTATGATTGAAATCCCAATGACTCCCACACACACACAAAAAACACGGCATGCTTGTCACACGAATGCAGGAATGTATAAAAGGTTATTTCCCTCTCGTTGAACATAACGGGAGGGTTGTGTAGCTGGTTAGCCTGTTCGCTCATCAAACTTGAGGTCTCGGGTTCGATAACTACACTTGAGCATAATTTGTGCCAGGAGGATTCTTTGACTGGTCAAAATGTTTTCTAGGGTTTGCACGCTTCACACTCTCTCTCCAGTATATATATACACGCTGGAGCCTCAGCGCTTGTAGTTGCTCTCTTCACACTCTCTCGCCCTCTCCCGCTGGAGCCTCAGCGCTTGTAGTTGCTCTCTTCACACTCTCCCGCCCTCTCCAGATCTAAACAAGACTTCATTGGCCTCTCTCTCCCCTCACTGCTGCTCAAAGAGCCGGCAGGATCCGTCCGCCGGGAAGGGAAGGAGGCTTAACGCTGTCGCCGTCGGCGAGGGACTACCGGCGCAGCTGTTCACTTTCCACCCAGCGGCGGCGCGGGAGGGCCTCCGACCCCTTCTTCTTCGCTGTCGTCCCGTTGCCCACCGAACCACACCCCAAGAACCTTAAGGTAGAATTTACTTACTCCACATGCATTGCTCTAGCTGCATGTATACCATGGATCTTGGACGTGGTTCAAAGAGGAAAGAAGTGGGGGAAAGTAGTGGGAAAAGTTGTATATAGCATGAATCTAGGACGTGGTTCAAAGAGGAAATGAAGGGGGAAAGTTGTATAGCATGAATCTAGGACGTGGTTCAAAGAGGAAAGGAATGGGGGAAAGTTGTATCGCATAAATCTAGGACGTGGTTCAAAGAGGAAAGGAAGGGGCGAAAGTACTAGTTCAAAAAGGAAAGCAAGGGACAAGGCTGTAGAGTTTGAGCAGGACTAGATTTGCTGCGCTCACATAGGGAAAGGTGTCTAAAGATAACAAAACTGGGACCAACACAAATATGCTCCTTGGTTGTTTGTTCTTTGTTGCAACAGACTGTGCATGACCACAGTACATCGGTAGATGCACATGGTGCTGGTGCGTCCACTGTCCCGTGCAAATCATTAGTTGTTGTTAATCTAAGGCCCTGTTTGGTTAAAAACTCCCTAGTCCCTACCTGCTTGGTTCCAGGGACTAAACATGGACTAGAGGTTATTAAATGACATGCTAAAAGACCATGTTACCCCTAGTAATGAACTAATAGAGACAAGGTGCGACGCGTGGCAGGGGCAACTGTTGGAAAAAGTCCCAAAAAGACTCCCTCGGGGTCTTCTTTCTTTAGTCCCAAATGCCCACTTTTAGTCCCTAAAAGTCCCTCCTGTTTGGTTTAGATGGGATTGACACGGAGTTTTTTTAGTCCCTACACCAAAATGTCCCTGTAAACAAACACCCTCTAATAATGCCGCTGGAAAATTGATGCAATGCCACAGTTAAAAGCAAATTACATGTTTAACGAATTTTATTGTTAATATAATCTCGATGTTAATATTAATCAATGCCACCGTTTGAGAAATGCTACTGTCTTGCTTTCTTCCCCATTTAGATAAGGTAGATGCTTCTTTTTGTTGGCTTCTGTGTCATCCACCGTTATTGACCACTAATTGTTTCCTTTGCACCTCTGTGTAAACAGGGTTATCTACTTCACCTCGTTCCCATTGTGACCTTTTGTTGCACTGCACAAAACACTTTTTTTTAAGAGTGTTTTGTGCAGTTCAACCAAAATGTCACACCGACAACGTTGCTTGATTGCTTGATCTTAGTGGAACTGCACAAGAGGAGATCTTACTTCCTATCCGTTAAGGCGAATTTGGTTAAGATCTTCTTCTTGTGAGTTGTTTGAATTCCGCATCATGAGAGGTCAGTACTAGCCTTCTTTCACATGATTCTGCAGTGTGCTTTCATATGTTGTGCTACTTGTACGATAATGTTGCTTGATTTTAGTGAACTGCACAAATGGAGACAAGACTTCCAATCTGTATGTGCACCGTAATATCCCATTGAGGTAAGATAAGGATATTTCACAACTGCTAGCCTGTATTTTGCCACTTTCATCAGAAAATTAAGTTTAGTACTATACTTGAGCTCCCTAATTGACATGCCAAATCTTACATTGAAGGCGAAGCTTGTCTGTTATTGAACCAAGTGATGAAGGGGAAGAACAAGCGGAAGAAAAACAAAAATCAACTCCCGGTGCTGTAATGAAGCATTGGAACTGTGATGACACAAGTAATGATATAGTTTTGCATCTTAATTTATTGCTATGGCTGGAACGAGCAATTGTTTTGCCACTGATTTGATGCCACTCTTAATGTAATATGTAATTATCTCTACTTGTGCAAACAGGGATCTTCTTTGAAGATACCATATATTTTAATGGAACTGCACAAGAAGATGTTGGAAACATTAAACTAATCGAGGAGTATATAGTAAGCATGGCCACCACTGTAGATAGCAACAGATGGTTCCGGAGAAGTGCTTCATCTGTATGCTCTACACAATAAGCCTCCTGACAAAGGTTGGTACTCGCCCACTGATTTCATCCATATGATTGAGCTTTGTCATCTCTATTGGTGTTGTGCCACTGTTTAGATACTGTCATGAAAAAGTGGTATTGTCCTTGAGAAGTGCTTCATCTGTGCTGTTTTAAATATTTCCTTTCCTTTTTTTTAGCAAACAGGGATGCTAGCATTTAGTAGTCCTCTTGTCTTTGCACAACAGGATCATCTTCCTCTGAAGAAGAATATGGAGTACGTGAAGTGACTAGTTCCGATTATGCCAGGATGAAGAAGCCATGTCTATCTTCTCATCAGAAGGAGCAGTTGAAGGATGGTTACGTTACTCCCCACAAGACCAAACTAACTTCAGCTCAGAAGGACTTACAAATCTCCATTTTTTTGCTGTGATGTGCGAGTACAATGTTGTTCTAGGATTCTTTCTGGTGAGTTCCATTTTTCTAAAAGTGTGCTCTACATGGACCATGTATGTGCCTGTTGAAACTGTCAATTCATAGTACAGTTTGCTTTATACTAATCACTTTTTGTATTTGTGCAAACAGGGGTGCTCAGCTTGATTTCAATGGGAACTGCACAAAATGTTCATGAATACATCGAATCATTCATTTCCACCACAAGAAAGGAGGTGCCGATAAGTTCAAGGCGTTGCAACATATAAGGGCGAAATCATACAAGCTACGCGCGAATTTGGTTGATTTTGGTGGAACTGCACAAAAAGAACAGCTGGTTTATTTAGCACGAGGTACCAGGTCAATGTCCGAACTGATGACAAACCCTGCCCATTCCACTATCGTAGGCATTTGATATTTTGGAATGGGACAACCTTGTCAAATTTTGCTCATTGATTTTAGCAAGACATGCGTTTGATATTTTCGAATGGGGCGCCCTTTGTTGTCAGCAGCGTCGATCAATTTTTTCTTTATTCTTTAGTTGTGAAGTAAATATTGCCTCTGACATGTGAGTCGCTGAGATGCATAATCATCGATTGTTTTGAATGTTCTCTATGAGTTGCCTGGCCTGTGTGTTTGATTGCAATGTACAGAAACGCTAAAAAGCTGCTCAAACTCTTTGTACTACTTCTGTTCCTTTTTACTTCGCACATTGTGAAAGTGCATACTTTTTTGTATAAGATTGGTCAAAGTAGAGATACTTTGACTGCAGACAAAACTTGTATGTAGACTAGAAAGGACCGGAGGGAGTACATGTGAAACTGCTGCAAACGAGGTGATCACCCTGGGAATAATGCTAGTACGTATTGTTTTGCATGTTCATCCAATGCCAGCGATACAGGAATTCGAACTAATCGAAATAAATTCATTCATACACGGTCGGATTTCATATAAACATGCCGGATTTCATTACATTTCATACATTCTTCAACTAAAAAGGGGTGCGCTGGAGGTATAATTAATTAACCGAAGCTACCCACCTGTGTCCCGCTGAGACGAACAGAAGCTTCAGTGACTTAACTGCAGGTGCAGTTGCGTAACTGACATGTGGCCTGTTGGGCCCACGTGTCAGTCAGCCAACTGCACCAGCAGTTAAGTAGAAGCAGCGTTCTTCTCCAGCGCAGCTCTCTGACTCCACGTCGCCGCCAAGAAGCTAACCGGCCGTCAATGGTCAACCCGCCTAGCTTGGCTTCAACCGGAGGGTAGCAGCGGTGGCCTTACTTGGACCCGAGCGACGGCGACCTACCGTGTTCTACTCTTCCTCGTTTTCTGTGTGGCGCGGCCTCGTTGGCAGCGGGGTGGGGCCTCGGCGGAGCCGGCGATGTCCTCTGTCTCGTTGCCGGCGGGCGGCGCCTCAGCGGAGCGGTGGAAATCCTCCCCCACGTTGCCGACAGGGTGGGGCCTCGGCTGAGCCGGCGATGTCCTCTGCCTCGTTGTTGGTGGGGCGGGGCCTCTGCGAAGCCGGCGGTGTCCTCTGCCTCGTTGTTGGCGCCACGGGGCCTCGGCGGAGCAGGGCCTCATCGACGCCAGTGGAGCGGGGACTCATCGGAGTCGGCATTGTCCTCTGCCTCGTCCTCGGTCTCGCCAAACAGCGCCTCGCCCGCTTCATCGCCCTCTTTGCTAGCCTCTTTGTAGGCGGCCGCAGCCTCCGCCACCCGCATGCGGTACCGCCAGCGCTCGAGGCGGCCCTTGCAGGCGGAGCGGTACGAGTCGAGCAGCGCCTCCTGCTCCGCCCGCTCCGCGGCGATCTGCTCCTCCGCCTGCAGGTGCTCTTGGAGGAGATGGTGGTTGTAGGCGGCGTCAGCCTGCGCCTCCCGGAACTGCTCCTCACGCATCTGCCTCACCCTATCCATATATTGGGCACGGGCCTCGCCGATGGTCATGGTGCAATGCACCGGCGAGGATGGCACGGAGGAGGGGGTTGGCGCCGGATCGTCGACTACCATGTTCTCCATTGGGACGTCGTCATCCTCCGGCTGCCTGCCGGCCAGCCGGTCGACAGCAATGGCTGCCATCTCCTTGTGGTCCGTCGTCCGCCCGTCCCGAAGAGCGCTGGATCATGAGGAAGCCATGGTGGGCAGTAGTGGTGTGGACAGGAGAAAGGGAACGGATGCGGATGACTACGGCTATGGCCGGCGCAGCAGTTTATATAGCAATGGTGGGCAGGCGGAGGGACGGACGTGTGGCGCCGGAGTAGCCGCCTCGGCAATCGCGTATCATTAATGCGGGCAGCAGATGGACGGACGGACGGCACTTGTGTCGTTTGAAGGCGGAGCAATCGCCTGCACCGGGAAGCGGGGCGGGCGGCGCTGACTATTTCGGGCGGAAAGCGCGGGCGGGCGAGGAGATGACTTTACTTGGAGAGGATGACAATGGGGACCCACCAGGTCCATAGCCTCACGTACGCAAGTGCCTCCTTATTATATATATATATATATAACTATAATTTATTTTGTTTCCTCCTGGTTTCCTGACATCACGGTCCCACACCATTGTCAACCTATGTAGTAGTCAATAAACGAGAGAATTGCACAAGAAGCGGCCGACAGCTGGGACCAAGCAGCTCGAGCGGTATTTGTGTTTTTGGGGTGTGAGCACTGCAGAGTTTCTCGATGTTTAGCCCAGATATTAATTTTTCTCCTCTGAACAACAACGAAAACATCGCTGCAGGTATTAACTGGGCGGGCTGTGGCCCGTCTAGCCCAGGCCAGATATCCAACCCAGATATTAATTTTTTTCAAGCTGAAAATGGCTAGCCCAGCTATACTTTTTTTAGGAATACCCAGGCAAGGTCAAGTTGTTATTCTCCGCTCCGCTGGGCTGCAAATCTTTCCTAGGAGGGATGCATTAGGCTTAACAAGAAAATGTGCTTTAAGAAATAATAAATGGGATGTAATTATAAAAACTAGGCAGTAACTATAAAAAATGCACCAAACACGTGATTACTTTATAAAATATTATTTTTGGATATTGAAAATTTTAATTTCATTAATTGTTGCGAGCGCAATGTTTCATTGGATTTTTACGTGATATATATTTATATTGAAATTGTATTTAATCTGACTAGAAATTTCGGGATAAAAATATTTCGGATCCCATCAAAATGTGGGAAATTTTATTGAATTATGTTTTGAACGGTTGGTTGAAATGGGCTGTACTTTTAACAAACTGTAAATGGGCTGTAGTAAATTCCATTAGAATTCAAAAATGGGTTACAGATTCTTACAAATCTCAAATGGGCTATAAGTTCTCTGCACACACTTCTGGCCTTACTAAGTTGACGCGTCCCCTAAAAAAATAGAGTTGACGCGTATGCAAGGCTTTGTCAACTTATAGTCAACACACGGTTCTAGCAGCAGTGGCCGTTGGATGTCCATCCAACGGATGCCGTGCTTCTTCTTCAATCTCGGATATTCTAGCTTCACCCGCCCAAAAAATGATTCCTCCCCCTGACATCTGGGCGCACCATTTCGGAAGCTGACCTGTGGGCCTACTAAGTTGACGTACCAAGGGCTCTGTCAACTTAGTCAATATAAACAATTCTAGCTGCAGTGACCGTACGATGTCCATCCATAGGCCGTCGTGCTTCTTCAACCTCTGGTCTTCTTGCTCTAGCCGCCCAAAGCAGCGCCGGTCGTGCCGCCTGCTCCTGCCTCCCGTGGCCGGCTGTGCTGCCGCGGAGGCCTCACCGCCCCCTACTACTCCCACCGCTGGCCAGGCCATCCCTCCACTCACCCTCACCCCCTGTTATTCTGCGGCGACAGCAGCCTCACACCGCAGCCGAACCAGTGAACCCTCGTACTCCTCTCCGCGCGGGCTTCCACTGCTGCGTCTTCCCCGGCTCCGCGTCGTCCTTTTCCTAGGCCTCGCCGTCGTCCAGACCACCGCCCTGGTGCTCTCGGCGCGGCGTGGTCAACGTGGTCAACGACCGACTTCCATCGGAAGAGTACTGTACGTGGAAAGGCTGACAGCTGGGTCCAGGCGGTCGCAAGGAAGTGCCTCCTTATTACGCGCAAAATAATTATTCCTCCACCTGACAGCAGGGGGCCACCGGACGGGCCACCTTATTTCGCGAAAAAAACATTTCCCCCGTGACTGCTGGGACCCACCGGACGGGCCAGCTTATTTCGCGAAAAAACGTTCCCCCCGCTGTCAGATCGGACCCACCGGAAGTGCCTCCTTATTACGCACAAAAAAATGAATACTCCCCCTGCTAGCTGGGACCCACCATGGTGGGAGGCTGACTTGTGGGCCTACTAAGTTGACTGGGATGGGGGCCTTTGTCAACTTTAGTCAATATGAACGATTCTAGTTGTAGTGATCGTATGATGTCCATCCAACGGCCGTAGTGCTTCTTCAACCTCTGGTCTTCTTGCTCCAGCCGCCCAAAGCAGCGCCGGTCGTGCCGCATGCTCCTGCCTCCCGTGGCCGGTTGTGGTGCCGCGGAGGCCTCACCGCCCCCTACTATTCCCACCGCTGGCCAGGCCCTGCGGCGACGGCAGCCTCACACCGCAGCCGAACCAGTGAACCCTCGTACTCCTCTCCGCGCGGGCTTCCACTGCCGTGTCTTCCCCGGCTCCCCGTCGTCCCCTTCCTAGGCCTCGCCGTCGTCCACCGCCTTGGTGCTCTCGGCGCGGCGTGGTCAACGTGGTCAAGGAACGACTTCCATCAGACGTGGACTGTACGTGGAGAGGCTGACAGTTGGGTCCACGGCCGCAGCAAGGAAGTGCCTCCTTATTACGCGGAAAATAATGATTTCTCCACCTGACAGCTGGGACCCACCGGACGGGCCACTGTATTTGGTGAAAAAAACGTTTCCCCCTGACTGCTGGGACCCACCAGCTACATCTTCACACGCAAGGAAGTGCGTCCAGGCAAAAAAAAAACGATTCGCCCCCCTGACTGCTGGGACCCACCAGCTACATCTTCGCAGGCAAGGAAGTGCCTGACAGTCGGGACCCACCTAGTCGAAGCGTACGTAGCGTTGTCATTCTGGTCGCGAACGTGTACGTACATATATACTGGTGGATGTAGAGGCGCGCACGTGTCGTAGTAGAGGCGCGTACGTGTCGTAGTAGAGGCGCGCACGTAGCATGTACACGTACGTACAGCGGCCAGGGTGCAAGAAAGAAAATACGGCCACGTATGTGTACATACGGGCGGGGTCTCGAACGCCTACTCGCGCATACGTACGGCCAGGGCTCGTGTACATGGCTGGGTCGGAACGGAGAAACGGCGTCATCGTCGTGTTCATGGGGAGGCAACGGAATGCGTCGTGTTCATCGGGAGGCAACGGAACGCGTGGGAGCCAACCGGCTGGGTCAGAACGGAATGCATGGTCGTGTTCATCCGGAGGTCTTGGACAGAACAGGCGATGGAAACGAGGCCTGGCGTACCGCACAACGGAGGAAACGGACCTCCTACGTTCGGAATGGGGTCCTGTTGATCGGGAGGGGTCTGGCGTACCGCAAAACAGAGGAAACGGACCTCCTACGGTCGAAACGGGGGTCCTGCTGATCGGGAGGGGTGTGGCGTACCGCAAAATGGAGGAAACGGACGTCCTACGGTCAAAACGGGGGTGCTGTTGATCGGGAGGGGTGTGGCGTACCGCAAAATGGACGAAACGGACCTCCTACGGTCGAAACGGGGGTCCTGTTCATCGGGAGGGGTGTGGCGTACCGCAAAACGAGACTCCAAGGGATACTGTTCGTCTCGCTCGGGTTCAGTTAGAGCCAATGCCTCGCACACACGCGCGTACGTGTACGAGAGAAACGCGCATCGCTCGGCCCCCGACCTCCCACCGTAACCGGGAACTCCCCGAAATTTTCCTCCCCCTCGCTTCTACCACGGTTTTTTCCGTCATGGACGGCCCAAAGAATGTCATGCAGCTGCGTCTCCGGCCCGCCCAGGATGAAAAGCCCATTTTCTGTCATGATTTTTTGTCATAGAAGTAGGAGCCCACCACATCTATGATGATACCGGGTTTTGTCACAATTATCGTCATAGAAGTGTCATATGTATGACAGAAAAAAATTTCGTTCCGCCCAAAATGTCACGGATGTGTCTTTTTTTTGTAGTGTCATTAACTGGCCCCCAGTCCAGCCCCTTGTTGACCGATGACGACAGTTGTGGCGGGGGGCCCGAACGGAAGTTGGGGGCAGCTACCCACTTAGTACTTCGGGGAGCTGTGATGTAAAACCACTCCTGCTGCCATAAGTTGGACATCTCCGGGAAGGAACCCTTTGGCCATGGAGCATCGACGCCTTTGCTTATTATGGCACCTCCGCATTCTGCGTGTCGCCCATCAATCATCTTCGCTTTCACATTGAAGGTTTTAAGCCATAAGCCGAAGTGTGGGGCGATGCGGAGGAAGGCCTCACACACGACGATGAACGACGAGATGTGAAGGATGGAATCCGGAGCCAGATCATGGAAATCAAGCCCGTAATAGAACATAAGCCCTCTAACAAAGGGATCAAGACTAAAGCCTAGCCCTCAGAGGAAGTGGGAAACAAATATGACACTCTCGTTGGGTTCGGGAGTGGGGATGACCTGCCCTTGAGCAGGCAGCCTGTGCGAGATTTCGGCGGTCAGATATCTGGCTTCTCTTAGCTTCTTGATGTCCTCCTCTGTGACAGAGGAGGCTATCCACCGGCCTTGAAGGTTGGATCCAGACATGATTGAAGGTCCGAAGCGCTTAGCCTGAGCCTTGGGTGTTGGAATTCGGGGTGGAGGAAGGGAAGGGTCGAGCGCGAGAAGAAAAGGACATGCCTTGGCCCCTTTATAAAGAGGGTGAATATCAAGCGTCCTCCGCGTGGCCGTTTGGAACTTGCCTAAAACTGAGTCATATCAGCAGGCGCGATTGGGTTACCCACACCCGTGTTGATGAGAATCCCGTGATAAGGGGACACGATCTCTACTTCAACAAGACGTGCCAAGAAAACCGCCTCGCAACACGTGAAGTGGCAGGCTGGGAAAAACGGTTCGTAATGACCGGGCTACGGCAGGATGTCACGTTGTGAGAAATTGTCAGCAGATTAGATTTGTGGAATATTATACTCTCTACGGTGGTATGTGGAATTTGTTTTGCAGAGCCGGACACGATCCTTGTGTTCAAAATCTTCTATGGAGTATTCGGAGGAGGAACCCGCCTTGCAATGCCGAAGGCAATCTGCGTGCCGGACTCATCGTCATTGAAGCCTGGGTCAGGGGCTACTGAGGGAGTCCTAGATTAGGGGGTCCTCGGACTGCCGGACTATATACTTTGGCCAGACTGTTGGACTATGAAGATACAAGATTGAAGACTTCGTCCCGTGTCCGGATGGGACTCTCCTTTGCGTGGAAGGCAAGCTTGGCAAATCGGATATGTAGATCTCCTCCCTTGTAACCGACTCTGTGTAACCCTAGCCCCCTCCGGTGTCTATATAAACCGGAGGGTTTAGTCTGTAGGATAAGAACAATCGTAATCATAGGCTAGCTTCTAGGGTTTAGCCTCTACGATCTCGTGGTAGATCAACTCTTGTAATACTCATATCATCAAGATCAATCAAGCAGGAAGTAGGGTATTACCTCCATCGAGAGGGCCCGAACCTGGGTAAACATTGTGTCCCCTGCCTCCTATTACCATCCACCTTAGATGCACAGTTCGGGACCCCCTACCCGAGATCTGCCGGTTTTGACACCGACATCATCCTCTTCCTCCTTTGCCTCATACATTTCCTAAACATTTGTGTCCCCTTCAAAATGAAGGAGTGGATCACCCTCTATGTTTTCATCTCCTCAAGCCTAGCAAGGATATCACTATATTCTACCAAATGATCATCATCACTGCCCTCCTCATTATCCATCACTGCAGCTTTTCTCTTCAAAGAAGTGTCCTTCTCTTTTTTTCTTATTCTTCCTAAACATTTCAATTTCCTTCCTCCTTGTCTCCTCCATAACCTTTTCAATTTCCATTTGCTCCTCTGAATTGTTTACAAGATTTTGTTCCACTAGTACATAACCTAAAGCAAGTTGCACCTCCAAATTGTTTGTGACGTGCTGTGTTTGAAACTGTATGGGCATTGGCTCCACTTCTGCTACTGCTACATGCACATTTGGTGCACTGAACAACACTCCTTCATCATCTATCTAATATAGTTTGGGCTCTCCAATTTCTTCTAGAGGGATTTGCTGCTCAATAACATTGGAATTGGTGTTTATATTTGCAGCATTGGGAGAACTGGCCCTAACAACTATCACATTCAATATCTTCTGATTTTGCAATGCTATGCTGTCTAGAATTTCCTCAAGCTTGTCATCATCATCTATTTCTTCCTTTCCCTCTATCCCTAGCCAGGATCCCTGACATAGTACATGTAATCTTTAAATCCATAACCTTCTGTTTCTATCAGTGCTACTAGGTTGTAAAATGTTATGTCTGACATCATCATATATAGATCTCTCAATATTGTCTCTGTCATGGAAATGCATCCTCAATTCCCAAACCTCATCATCCGGACGGCAAATAATAAAAAATACATAGCAGTATAGTATAAGTGCTTATTTAAAACTGAATAAAACTAATGAAACAACTCATGTCAGTGCACTAATACAATGCTTTGTCACTTATAAAGCAGATAACAGGAGAACTCAATTAACAGTGAACCTAACCATATGTCTAACTTCATCCAATTAACAGTGTACCTAAAATAAATTGAATAACACAGCACCTTAAATCAACTAAATCAGCTCATTTCTAAAATCAACTAAATCAGCTAATTTCTAAACTAATCTAAGTAATGTCAACAATAGGGCACAGTACAAACAAATCACAACATCTGAACTAATCTAAGTAATGTCAACCCTAGGGCACAGGACAAACAAATCACATCATTTGACACTTGTACTCCATCTGATAGGAGAGAGCAATATGAACCCTAACCCTAGCAACGCAATGGAATGGAGAACAGGAAGGGGAAGAGCAAAGAAAAGTGGATCTCACTATACGCCGCCGTAGGATGACCGGTGTGCTGTCTTCCCATCGGATTGGCCTTCACCGCTGCGGCGAATGCTCTCTCCGCCCAGTATTCCATCGAATATTGTGAGTCCTCCTCCTCCTCTTCCTCTGTCGGCTTGCTAGGGTTCGAGCTCCCGCAAAGCTCTCCTGGATCCACTGCGGGTCCTCCTCCACTACCTACGATGTGTGCGGCGCTGCCTGGCGGAGCGCCGCCACCAGCAACGCCACCTTTCGCCGGACTACGCATCTCTGCAGTGCGAGGGGCAAGGGGGCGACGGCGGCTGGAGCGAGGGGGAGGGGGAAGAATAATGGGGGAATAGAGCGAGATGCGGGGATGACTAAAGACGAGACCGAACGGCGTCGTCTCACGCCTTCTAACGTCTGCCGGGACGGCCTGGAGTGCCACGTAGGCAAAAAATGGGCCCCACCTGTCATAAACTCACTTAACGCGACCCGATCCGCCGATCAGTGGTTTTTGCAAAAGAATTACACAAGACGTGGTGCTTTCTGCAGAGAATCTTTATCCTAGTGTTTTTCGCAAACCTAGCCCTCAAAGTGGTGGTTTTATGCAATTTACTCCTTCCAGTCGGGTGGTCTCTGCACCCGGGAGTGAACAGTTGATTATTGGTTTCTGACTAATTTTGCACAACTAACCTTAGACAAACTCTGGCTGCCACAAAAAGTGTGGCGAACAAAGGGGCTGTTTAGTTTGCGACTAAGATTGTCCTAGGTTGTCACATCTAAGTTTAGGCAAGTTGACCAACTTAGAAGGGTGTTTGGTTCAAGCCTCACTTTAGCAAGATATTTTTTTGGCCACATTAGGGTTCCACATCACATACACTAAAAAAGTGCGGCAAAATTCCCCTAGACTTGCCAACTTGTGACTTCCATTTTATTGAACTAACATTAGTCAAGTTTGCCAAGAATGTGTAGTAAAGTGTGGCACTGCAAGGCCTAGAATCCGGCCCCAACACCACAAGTGTGGCAAGATTTGGTAAAAACTTAAGTCTATGACACGTGGACCATGTAGTTAGAAAAAGTGTGGCAAGTCATAAATGTGGCAATGAACTAAACATATGCCTAAGATTTGGTGCCACCTCTTAGGTTAGGCGTGACAACCTTAGGGCATCTCCTACGCGCAGTGGCGTAGCTAGGATTTTGAGTTAGGGTGGTCCCATTAACGAAACAATTCCCCACAAATACAACATGCCACCATAATCATACATAGTTTATCGAAGCCACATATCAATAACATTGTGCGAGCATATTAAAAGTCACAATTATTAAATATGAAATTTGCATTAAAAAACTTACATCTTATTTGTCAGGATAAGGCTTCTCATTTGAGCTCGGGAGTAGAAGAGGACTTACGTTCCCATGGCTTCTTGTTTGACGTATGTTTCATAAAAAGAGATGCAATGTCTCCAATACTCCTCACATTACAACAATCCCACAATGACAAAAATGAATTTATCACTTCTCGATTGGACCAACTATAGTAATCAACCTCTTAAAAAACAATATAGAATTGACCAATACAAATACAAGTTTGCATGCATTGGAATAATGAAACTAACCTTGGGTTTGTCCTATATTGCCCCGAACACTGTCGGGCGCTTGATGCCTGCATCCGCCACCGTCTGTGCGATCACTCATACGATTTGCTCTCGCATGGTATCGTCCCTTAGAGCCAAGAGTCCATTGGGGAGGCTGATTGCCTGTTGCATGCTGAATTGGGAATAGGCAACGATTGTGTGTTGGTATGTGTAGTTCGAACGAAGGAATCGGAAAAGACTTGGAACAAGCCACGAAGCCGATCTGGGCTAGTTAGGCGCTAAGACTTTGGGCTTGTTGTTGGGGATCGTAGTAATTTCAAAAAAAAATCCTATGCACACGCAAGATCATGGTGATGCATAGCAACGAGAGGGGAGAGTGTTGTCCACGTACCCTCGTAGACCGAAAGCGGAAGCGTTAGAACAACGCGGTTGATGTAGTCATACGTCTTCACGATCCGACCGATCCAAGTACCGAACGCACGGCACCTCCGAGTTCAGCACACGTTCAACTCGATGACGTCCCACGAACTTCGATCCAGCAGAGCTTCGAGGGAGAGTTCCATCAGCACGACGTCATGATGACGGTGATGATGATGCTACCGACGCAGGGCTTCGCCTAAGCACCGCTATGATATGACCGAGGTGGATTATGGTGGAGGGGGGCACCGCACACGGCTAAAAGATCAATGATCAATTGTTGTGTTCTAGGGTGCCCCCTGCCCCTGTAGGGCGCGCCAGGAGGAGGAGTCCTCCTCCTAGTAGGAGTAGGACTCCCCTTTCCTACTCCTACTAGGAGGAGGAAAGGAAGGAGGAGAGGGAGAAGGAAGGAGAGGGAGGAAAAGGAGGAAAGGGGGGCGGCCCCCTAGTCCAATTTGGTTTGGGCTAGGGAGGCCGCGCGCCCTGCTTCCTCTCTTCCACCACTTGGCCCATGAGACCCATTACTTCTTCCTCGTATTCCCGTAACTCCTCGGTACCCCGAAAAATATCCGAATCACTCGGAACCTTTTCGATGTCCGAATATAGTCGTCCAATATATCGATCTTTACGTCTCGACCATTTTGAGACTCCTCGTCATGTCCCCGATCTCATCTGGGACTCCGAACTATCTTCGGTACATCAAAACACATAAACTCATAATACCGATCGTCAACGAACGTTAAGCGTGCGGACCCTACGGGTTCGAGAACTATGTAGACATGACCGAGACACGTCTCCAGTCAATAACCAATAGCAAAACCCGGTTGCTCATATTGGCTCCCACATATTCTACGAAGATCTTTATCGGTCAAACCGCATAACAACATACGTTGTTCCCTTTGTCATCGGTATGTTACTTGCCCGAGATTCGATCGTCAGTATCTCAATACCTAGTTCAATCTCGTTACCGGCAAGTCTCTTTACTCGTTCCATAATGCATCATCCCACAACTAACTCATTAGTCACATTGCTTGCAAGGCTTATAGTGATGTGCATTACCGAGAGGGCCCAGAGATACCTCTCCGACAATCGGAGTGACAAATCCTAATCTCGATCTATGCCAACTCAACAAGTACCATCGGAGACACCTGTAGAGCACCTTTATAATCACCCAGTTACGTTGTGACGTTTGGTAGCACACAAAGTGTTCCTCCGGTATTCAGGAGTTGCAATAGCAATATACTAAACGATCAAATGCTAAGCTAACGGAATGGGTCAAGTCAATCACATCATTCTCTAATGATGTGATCCCGTTAATCAAATGACAACTCATGTTAATGGCTAGGAAACTTAACCATCTCTGATCAACGAGCTAGTCAAGTAGAGGCATACTAGTGACACTTTGTTTTGTCTATGTATTCACACATGTACTAAGTTTCCGGTTAATACAATTCTAGCATGAATAATTAACACTTATCATGATATAAGGAAATATAAATAACAACTTTATTATTGCCTCTAGGGCATATTTCCTTCACTTGTTCCCTGTATGAAAGTAGTAGGTTGAAGTATATGGTTTCTGGGCTGGATAATCCTAGGGTGGTCCATGGACCACCCTATCCACCCTCTAGTTACACCACTACCAATGCGTGAAAGGATCAGTATGGTCGACTAGAGGGGGGGTTGAATAGTTGACTAACAATTTTTCACTTTGTTCCTAAAATTTAGGCTCAACAATAAAAATAGGTTGTCTAGATATGCAACTAGGTGTACAACCTACATGACAAGCACAACACATGACAAGTGCAAGCAAAAGGTAAACACAAGATAAACACTTGTGAAAAGTTAAGGTAAGAAGTAACTGCAAGTGGAGACGATGAAGACGAGGATGTGTTTTCGAAGTT